>NC_057353.1:27493437-27801250 GCF_016509475.1 Prionailurus bengalensis | reverse complement strand
TCTCTCTGTCTCTCAGAATAAATAAACAAACTTTAAAAAATAGTAAATTTGAATAAAGAGCATTACAGTTTTATAAAAGGCGCCAGAACTTATCTATTCTTGGAAGAGAACTATGGTATTTTTCTAATAATTTCAAAGGTTAAGGTGCACCTTGACACGAGTTATATGGACAATTGACTAAATTTTTCATTTTATTATTTATGTGATTGTAGCAGTGAAGACAACTCTTTTATTTTTATTTTATTTTTTTCTTTTGAGAGAGAGAGAGAGCATCTGTGCACGTGAGCAGAGGAGTGGCAGAGGGAGAGAATCTTAAGCAGGTTCCACGCCCAACATGGAGCCAGTAGTGGGGCTCGATCCCCCAACCTTGAGATCATGAGCTGAGTCAAAATTAAGAGTCAGACACTTAGCCAACTGAGCCACCCAGGCACCTCTACAAATACTTCTTTTAGAGAAATACTCTTTTCATGTGTAGTTTTGTATGTGGAGGGAACTAAGGTCAGAGGGAATCAAAGGGTTAAGATCCTCTTTGCACCCAAAGGGAACAGAAAGAAAATAATTAACAATCATATCAAATCTCTGAAGTAGCCCCAGATACACCAAAACTGATGACAGGTAACAGAAGGTTAGACTCAGGTTTAATTATTGGTAGTTTTGAATGCATTTAAGACTTTCAGGCCACTTACAAATAAAATGGTCTTTTTTTTCTTCTTCCTTTAAAAGACATAATCTATGCTTTTAGAGACAGATCTTCCTGGGCTAGCCTACAGAAACGTTTTTTTTTTTAATTGTGGCAGCAAGAAGGGATAAAGTTTGCCAGACAACAAAGGCAATTTTAGGAGAAGTATAGACTCACATAGTGTTTTAAAATCAGCAGTAAAGGGACACCTGGGTGGCTCAGTTGGTTGAGTGACTGACTCTTGATTTCAGCTCAGGCTATGATCTCACCGTTTGTGAATTCGAGTCCTGAGTCAGACTCTGTGCTGACAGCACAGAGCCTACTTGGGATTCTCTCTCTTCCTCTCTCTCTCTCCCCCTCCTCCACCTGTGTTCTTGCTCTCTCTCTCTCTCTCTCAAAGTAAATAAATAAACTTTAAAAAATTTAAATAAGCAGTAAGGTATTTACGCCCTAGCTTTCTCTTCTTTACTTCATCCCTTACTCCTAGCAGCACTAACCTCTTACCTCAGGCCCTCAAGCCTCCCTACACCTTCTTTCCTCTACCCTTTCAGGCTTACTTTCAGATTAAATAGAAATAAATAACTTATAACAGGGGCAAAGGCCTTAAGTTAAAGTTCCACTGAGTAGAATAAAAGTGTCAGGCTCCCAACTATCAAATCAAGGGGGCTTGTCAACAGTGAAAGGACAGAATTATGGGCACGGCACTGAAATAAATCATGTAGTTGCTCCTTCCTCTGTTTCCATGTATGATGAGCTGAAACAATTGCAGACGTGGCCATGATGTTGGTCTTCAAGGCACATAACCTCTACATCACTGTGATACACACCTATGACCAATACAATCAGAAACCAAACCACACCAACTAAACAAACAAAAGAGCCAAGCTCATAAACACAGAAAACGGATTGGTAGCCACCAGGGAAGAAGGTAGGTGGGAAATGGGTGAAATGATGGAAGGGGGTCAAAAGGTACACACTTCCAGTTATAAAATAAATTAGTCATGGGGATGTAATGTGCAGCATGGTGACTATAGGTAATAATACTTATTGTGTATTTGAAAGTTACTAAGAGACTATATCTTCAAAGTTCTCATCACATGAAAAAAAAAATTTAACTCTGTATGGTGATGGATGGTGACTAGATTTACCATGATGATCATTGCTGCAATGTATACAAGCATCAGAGATTAATGTTGTACACCTGAAGCTAATATATTAGCTTTGTCCCTCAATAAAAAAAGCTCAATTGTCCCTCAATAAAAAAAATTACAACTCATTTGAAATGGTCTGAAGGGTACAGGTTCTCAAATGGAAAATTAGATCTTCTTCAATTAAATAGTTTTAAGAAACAAGGTCTGCACACACATGTCTTTGATGACTTCCTCTCTCAAAAGAAAATACCTGAGCTGGTTTCAGAGTGTTTGTTTCTATCACACAGCAATGGCTCACTCCCAAATGGGGGAAGCTCTATAGGCAAAATGTGACTTAGGAAAGGGGAAAGAGAGCAAGACTGGTCAAAATAGTGAAAATGCCATCAACACAAAGGAAAAAAGAAAGAGAATCATAATAAAGGAATTTTGTTTTTAGAGCAGGAAGAATCACACATACCAGGACTGCCACATTCTGTCAAAAACATGTGGAAAATATGTCTCCTACTCAAGCCATTCTTGGCAACTGAGTGATAACTGTGGGTGTTGGGTCAGTATCAGGTCCTCTTGACCACCGAGGCTTACAAACAGGAAGAAAAGGAAGCATCTGAGTCAGGTTCCAAAAAAGGACAACAATGTGTATGTCCTCACTGTGTTTGGTTATCTCTAAATGAAAATAAATCTGGTGCCACCTGGATCACTACCAGAACAAGGTGATGATCTAGAGATGGGTTCATTCTATTCTCTTGTAACTCTTGTGGGAAAGAAAAGCTGTTAGAGTACAGTTATATCACTAAAAACAAGAGCAGAAAGAGTGATGACATACATTTCACCTCACAGGTTTAGAACAAGGATGCGTCAGAGCACATTAAAATCTGTGGAAAAAACACAGTTTGTCAGATAGAAATGAAGCCAGAGTGTCAGGATATCTTTGAGCTCAGCTCAGTTCAACCAATCACATTCTTGCACAGATCCAATCAATAGAATGAAAACTTAAATAAATGGGTACAAGCCAATGGCTCTCTAATGGTCACATAATGAAGGTGTATCTAATTACACATGGATGTCCAACTGATCCAGCACCATTTATTGAAAAGACTATCAATTCCTCATTGACTTATCTTTGAATTCCTGTCAAAAAACGGTTTCTTGTAGCATTAGAGTAAGTCTTGAAATGTTACTGTGAGTCCTCCTCCAGTTTTTTCTTTCTTCTTGAGTATTGCATCCGCTGTCCAAGGTCTCTCGACTTTACAGACACATTTTAGAATGATTTTGTTGGTATCTAAAAATAACCTTTATAGGACTTTAATTAGAATTGAATTGAATCACTATATAAAATTGGGAAAATCTTCTAAACCAATAACATAGATTATCTTTCCAGTATTTTAGTCTTTATTTATTTCATCAGTGTCTTCTAGTTTTCCACACACAGAAATTGTGCATACATGTTAGACCTGTGCCAAAGTACTTTAATTCCTCATGGTATTGGATTTTTTTTTTTAATTTTGAATTCCAAGTGTTCATTGCTGGTATACAGAGAAATAATTGGATTTTATATATTGATTTGATATTTTACAACCTTGCAAAAAATCAAGAGTTTTACATAAACTCGTCTGTAAATAAAAACAGTTTTATTTCTCTCTTTCCAATATGTATATGTTTTATTTATTGTTCTTGTCTTATTGCATTAGCTAGGACTTGCAGTACAATGTTGAATAGGAGTGGTGAAAGAAGACATCCTTGCCTTGTTCTAGATCTTAGATGAAAAGGTCTAGTGTCTCACCATTAAGTATGACGTTAACTTCAGTTTTTTATTTAAGTCCTTTACCAAGTTGAGGAAGTTCCCATTCTACTCCTAGTTTGCTGACATTTTCTATCATGCGTGGGTACTGGGTTTTGTCAAATTATTTTTGCCAGTTGATATAATTTCTATTCTTTAGAGTTTTTTAGACAGGTCATGGTAATTAGACATCATCTAGCAGATGTTGGAGCATGAGGAGCCTGAGGAGATATGAAGGGGGATTTGACATTGATGATGCGGGGTTGGGGGGGGCAGGCTTCTGGTTAAACTGACTTAGCAGAATTCTTACTAAAGCTGAATTTTACAAGGAAGTGAGCAAATTGGCCTAGGAGAAGGTTCAGACACATGACTCATATTTTGTCAGGCAAGGAATCTTTGTTAAGCATAATGGATGGCCTCATTGAATGACTTAGGAAATGTTCCTTCTGCTTCTATTTTATGTAAGAGATTGTGAGGAATATCATTTGTTATAATTTCTTCTTTAAATGTTTAATAGAATTAACCAGTAAAACCCTGGACATGATGTTTTGGGTTTTTTTTGAAGGTTTTTAATTTCCTTATTCCATTTCTTCAGTTATAGAAGACACAAAGTTATTGAACACAAAGATCAGTCTGTAACAGATTTTGAATAATAATAATAATAATAATAATAACCTGGTCCTTTACCACAAATTATTTGAGTATACCTCCTCCAAATTGTTGTAATACTCCTGTAGCATGAAATGAATGTGTTATAAACACATTGGCTGCCTTCCAGAATCCATGAGATGGGTGAAGTTCCAGGCCTGGGTAAACTAAGGAACTAAAGGAAACCGAGTGGCCAGGAACATCACCAAGACCGGTCCTCAGAACAGTCAGGTGAGAACACCAGGAACATCATTGCTGCCACCATGTCACAGTGGATCCACTCAAGGGGTCTGTTGATACCAAAGATGCTACCGCCACCTCTACTGCCCCTGTAATAGGTCTTTCCTGCCTCTGACTCTTGGAAAAACTCACTTTAGTTTCAAACTACTGGATTAGAATACTCACTTCTCAAACCAAGTTCCTTCATTGATGTGGCTTCTTAAAAATGCCTAAGATCTGGGAATGTCCTCTACCAGCAATGTCTGTCCTGTTTTTTCACTCTTACCTAAGAACCAGACTTTGGTTATGGACAATGGGTATATTGTTATAGACAATGGGCAGATGGTCCTTGGGTAGTCATTGAAGATACTGAAGAGGTTCAAATGAGTGATTGAGACTCAACACCAAGGAAACATCCCTAAAGCATGTGCCATCTCTTGCTTTGTGGCAAATAAAATCACTCATATAATTGCCTACAACTCAGGAGTATGTATTCCTCCAGTGACCATGTTTCATTAAGGGCATAAAGCCTTAAAATTCTCAGGAATACAAACTCAGAATCAATACTGTTCTTTATTTAATATTAAGCTGTAGGAAGAAAGAGGAAGAATCTAATCTTTAAGCCAGTGTCCCCAGAATTCATAAGAGAAATATCAAACCCATGTGGAAACTGATGGCACATACATAAGATTCTGCACATTATCTACATGTAATGCCGACATAGTCTTTCCTTGATATCTTGTTTTTCTTTGCAAAATAAATATTAATACAGTAATTTCATGCTTTCTCAGGAGTGAGACAGAATTTTATACCTATTAAGAAGCCGTTATTAAGGAGTAGCACAGAAAAAGCCTGTAATAACAGTAATAAAATGACGCAAAATGATGTATCATCGGGGACCTAAAATACTCAAAACTTTTTTTGAATGCTATAAAATAGTGTGTTTTGATGGTGGGATATGGAGAGGAAAATAGGAGAGGCTTGGGGACAAAGTGCTGTTTTCTTTGTTGCAGAATTGAGTACAAAATAGTTCCAATGACTTAGCATGTGACAAGCTCTTTCTTAGTTATTATCAAAGTTAAAGTGAATTTCTGGAGCATGGCATGTCTATAAGCCTGAAATTTGTAGAAATGACAGTCTGTCTGAGAAAAAACTTTTAGCATATTCTCAGCGGTGGCTAAATATGAAATGTGAGACCTCTCTCTGTTCTGCTGAATGAATTTTTATGGAGACCTGATGTGTGATTATCTTATTTCTGAGGGTGAAGGAAAATTTACCATATCTTTGGCATATTGTGCTTCTATATGCCCTTACGTACTCTACAAAGAAACCAAGTTTAAAAATCACAGAAATGCACAATTATACTATGTAAAATCACAATGTCAAAAGGTACCATAACAACACAATTCTAGTGTTGTAGAGAATGGAAAATAACATTTAGGCAAAGAGCAAATCTAACAAACAATATTTTAATATAATGTAGGCCATGTAGCTGGTTTAATCTGTGAAAAATATGTCCCTGGCCAGCATTAGAGTTACAAATTTCTTATTCATGCTCAAGCAAAATGTTACCAAGATCTGGCGTGTCACAGAACGCATCACGCCAGTGAAACTCTATGACTTGGATATGAGGCACCAGATTCTACTCCTGTACTCTCAGGTGAGAGGAAGCCACTCTTTTGATAGATCCTAATAGCCAATACCAAATAGCTCAATCTGACTCAAAACTATTGAGATAATCATAGTGGTATTTTTGCCAGCTAAGACTTTTCTCACAAATGTAAAACAGTAAATTATACAATGTCCAAATGGGAATGCATGATACACATCAATCTTTCCAAGTTTATTTTTTTTTATTTTTTCATGTTTATTTTTGAGAGAACAAGCAGGGGAGGGGCAGAGAGAGAGAGGAAGACATGGAATCTGAAGCAGGCTCCAAGTTCTGAGCTGTCAGCACAGAGCTGGATGCAGGGCTTGAACTCATGAACACCGAGATCATGACCTGAGCCGAAATTGGTCATTTAACCGACTGAGCCACCCAGGAGTTCCACAGTCTTTCCAAGTTTAAGTTGCAAGATTGGTGACATTGCATAGACTATGTGATCTGCTTACAAACCTGCTTTGCTAGAAGTTTGCAGCAACAACTATCTTTTGCTCTGAAGTGATGGAACTTCTGAATTAATTATAAAAATATTGCATAGGTAGTTTTAGGGTCATTATTCAGAGACCTGGCTGAGTGGTCCTCATTCTGGAAATGTGAATTAAGTAAGGAACAATGCATAACATGTGGTAAGTGCATGTTCTTTCCATTGCATTGACTGCTATGAAAAGGAGAGGAAAGAGATTAGAATACTATCAAAATTAGTGGAATACTATTTTCATGTCAGCACAGAGAATTTCATGGAGGTTTTATAAACAATTGCAAACCCATCCTCTTTGAGCATTGATGTTATTACAGGTTGCTGAACCTGTACAGCTTGCCATTTGAAGACAAGGCCCACTTCATATTCATTCCTGCGTGCCCACTGCTTTTCATGGTGTCTCCTTGTAGATTGTCTCATTTACTAATACTTAAATCTGAATAGGTAAAAGCAGACACTGAGATCTGGATTGTCATAAGAACTATTTTTTTTGTCTGATTTGATTTCCTCCCTTCACAAACAACAGCTAAACTTATTAAGTGGTTTCTTAGGGCAGGCACTATTCTTTTTTTTTTTTAATGTTTATTTACTTATTTTGAGAGCGAGCACTAGCAGGGGAGGGGCAGGGAGAGGGAGAGAGAGAATCCAGGGAGAGGAAGAGAGAGAGACTCTACGTTGTCAGTTCAGAGCTGGATGCGGGGCTCCAACCCACAAATTGCAAGATCATGACCTGAACCGAAATCAAGAGTTGGTCGCTTAACTGACTGAGCCACCCAGGGGCCCCTGGACAGACACTATTCTAAGTGCTTCGCATTCCAATTTATTGAATCTTCAGAACAACCCTATGAGATTCTACTATTATCCTTATGCAAATGAGGCACAAGGAGGTTAACTTGCCCAACATACTACCACTATTGAGTGACTGAGCTGTGATTTGAACTAATGCAGTTCTGGATCTGCAGCTGTGTTCTCAATTATTCCACTAGGCTACTGAAGGCACACGTGAGTTTAAAAGAGAATGACAAAATTGGACCCTCTGAAACATTTTGGCACTTTCAATAAGCAACTTTTCTCTCTTGATTACTATAACTTTTCACTGAGATCCACTTTATTATTAATCAAAACAAATTTCTTTCTTATGGCACTCAACTCTGAAAACTTCAAATACCTTTAGTAATGCGAGGTAAGCACCACCGTTTGAAGATAATACTTTATAGCAATATTTCTACCAGTTCTAGTCCACTTGGAAGTCTTAACATCTGAGGAATATAATGGAGTAAAATATTTGAAGACATAATTAAATGTCTTTTCATGTATTTATTGTATATATCTAACATATAATTAAATATTTTTTTGGCTGCAATGGAAAAAACAATGTCTGTTTCTACTATAAAGTCCAGCCCTGATCTGATGCACAGATCTGGATCCACATGCTCTAGGTTATAAAGCATCTTCCCTTTATAATGGAAAATATCTAAAATCTTCTCATTTGGAATTTCTACAGGTGTTAATTAAATTCTTTTGAAAATCCTTACAGCACTTAAACCTAATTTCTGATTAAAGTATTGAGGTTGGTTGTGTGATGCTGTCTTGCTGTCGTTGTTTGTTTTGCTTTATGTAGGGACTGGTTTACCTGCTGTCTCTTTTCCAAAGGCTGCTTCTAAAATAACTCCCATTGCCCAGCCCAACTGAATGGAACACCATTGCATTAATGTTTAAAAAGCATTGACTATGGTGTTGGTAGACATGTTTTCAACTACAACATATTTTACGTGTAAGAATCAAATCACTTAACTTCACTTGCTTTACGTCCCTCATTTGTCCTATGCGGATTGTGATCATCTATTCCTCATGGAGTTCTTTGCTCATTCACTAACTCATTCCATCAGTCAGCAGATCATTTTAGCATCTTTAGGGGCCAGACACCAGAGAACCTACAATGAGTAAACAAAGTGCCTTCCGTCAGGAAATCACAGTGGAGTGCTATTGGAATTAAGTAAGAAAAATGTAGGTAAAGTCTTCAGTGCCTCATGCATAGTAAACCCTAAAAACACATTAGATATTTTAACTAAACCAGAGCATTTCCTTTACCCATAAGGGTTTAAAAGGATGAGCAAACCTATTTTCAGTCCTCAGGCCCTGATAATCTTTGGGGAAACACAGGGACTACCAATGAAAGAGAAATGGGGAGTTGGAGAGTGTACTGAATCAAAGATGTGAGTGATTAATTTTACTTAAAGTTACATGAAAAGCTTCATAGAGAAGGGTATTTGATATTTGGGCAGAAGGGGAAGAGGAATTCGGCAACTGGATAAGAAAAGAAAGGGCAATCTGGGATCTGGGTGAAAGGAATGGCGTACGTAAAAGCTGAGAGAGGTGAGGGTGCATGATATGTCATGGGAAAAAACAAGGATCTGAGCAGAGTGTAAAGATGAGAGATGAAATTGGTAAGGCAAGTTTGTGGTCATGCTGCAAGCAGCCTCAAATGTCATGCTAAGTAAGAAGTTGGAAACCATCTTAAATATCATGTGGAGAAATATGAAAGTTTTAAACTAGAAAATGAAGGGATGGATGCGTTATTTCAGAAATGTCACAGCTATACAGATCTGAGCATGAAACCCTAGAGATGAGAATGTCCATTACAGTCTATGGTAATAATCAAGGGAAGATACAAAGAACCAGCATTGTGAGGTGAAAAAGTAGACTACAAAATCACTTTGAAGGAGAAGGAGGACCATTTGGTGAAAGGAAGTAGGTAAGGAAGAAAGTGAGGGAAATGAATCTTTTGAAGATTTGAAATACAAATCATTATCCTTTTAGAGGTAATGTTGAATATTGAAGAGGTCAATCGAGAGTCAGGAGGGATATAGAAAGAGAAAAAAGAGAGAGAGGGAAGGAAAAGGAAGGGGTGAAGGTATGGGAGAGAAGAGATGGATACCAGGAGTTTGAGATTAATCAGACTATATATATAAAATTGCTGCCCCTGGTAAATGGCTAGGTTGCTATAGATTTTAGAAATTAGGAATAAACTCAAAGAAATCAAAGATGCAGAATGCAGACACGGGTCACATTGAAGAAATACGGTCCAGTCTCACAAAAGACAAATCTAGTAGATTCAGGAATGAAGCACACACTTTCAAGGACCAGAGGATAAAAATAGTAAATGAGACCTGATAACTACACTGAAGATTCTTATATCTAAAACACATAACAGAGAAGAGAGGAATATTTTTTCTAATAGGTTTTAGTACATTAAAAATAAAACATAATCTAAAAACTAGGAATTTTAAAATTTCAGTGAAATAGGGAAATTGACTGGTTTTACATAAGCGGAAATTAACGCTGAGAGACATTATAGCTAATAGATCTGACTCTCAAACTTCAGCTCCTGCTTTTATAATTTGAGAAATTTTCCCATTGTACTACTCTTTTTATCTTTCACACGTAAGATGCTTACTGATATAATAAGAGAATACCGATTTATTGGATGAGGTAGATTTAGTAGGATACAAAGCAAAGCAATTTCATTTTTTCTAATCATTCCCTTTAACACTAGCTATTGAACAATACATAATTATTAACATGACCAGCCAAGTCCAGTATTAAAGCTCTCAACTTTCTGCCAATTAAATACATCTTCACTCCCCAGCTTGAATCTGTCTCAAGTGGAATGCACTGGTTTATTGTTTCTCTCCTGCTGGCTCTAGTTTCTGGCCTCTTCTAAATGTGTAAATTGAGGTTAGGCAGGGAGGTTAAGGGTCAGCAAATGTTCTAAGAGACTAGTAAAGTTTTAATATGGCCCTCTGGTTTTTCTCTCATAGGTGCTATTTTGGATTTCTCAGAAATATCTATCCTCAATGAGAACCTCTGGTTACAATTTCAGGCAGTTGGAAATGCCTCCTTCCACCTGGCTGGTAGCTTGCAAGGTGAAGCTCCCCCACTTCAGCTCCGACATCTGGAAATCTCCCCCCAGGCTCTTCCTGAAGTGTTCCTCTCATTCCTGGCAGAAAGGCCTCTCGAGTGGGGTCATCTCAGTGTACTCTCTCCTTCCATTATTCCACCACTGGTATAGTTGAGGCTGGCTCCCAATGAGGCCTTTCTCCTTAGTTACCAATAAACCAACCAGCCTAGAAATTGGGGACCTGTCCCCAAATCTCCCAAATGATCAGGGCACACGCTTTGTGAGAGTTACAATGAAGCTTGGAGTACGCCTTGAAACATCTTTCTTCCCATCTTCAAATGGGGTTGGCTGTTGTGGTAGGCAGCTTCCTCATTAAACAACATGTCTGTTTCTCTTCTCCTCTATATTTCCCAGGGAACCCTGTTGTATCTCAACCACACAAATACCCACACATTTTACATTAGAAGCTGAAAATTCTATATTAGTTTTCTGCTATTTTGTGCGAACTGTCTTAGAGCAAAAGATGAACGCCTGTCTGTCTTTAGGGCAAAGGTTGTCACGGGAAAATAAAACCATACATGCTGTTTGGTGTTTCAAGTTTTTGTTTTTTTTTTAATATATGAAATTTATTGTCAAATTGGTTTCCATACAACACCCAGTGCTCATCCCAAAAGATGCCCTCTTCAATGCCCATCGCCTACCGTCCCCTCCCTCCCACCCCCCATCAACCCTCAGTTTGTTCTCGGTTTTTAAGAGTCTCTTATGCTTTGGCTCTCTCCCACTCTAACCTCTTTTTTTTTTCCTTCCCCTCCCCCATGGGTTTCTGTTAAGTTTCTCAGGATCCACATAAGAATGAAAACATATGAAAGAATGAAATATGGTGTTTCAAGTTTTAATCTACAAAAAATTAACACTTCACATGCCATCTGCCACAATAGGAAAACCAGAAACAAAATAAGCACTTCATGTTTATTCAAATATATCATGTTAAAGCCAATTATCACAGAGGTTCTCATTCCACACTTCATCTTCCAGAACTTCCTGTTGGCCTCCTCTCTCTCTTCTTTTTCTAGTCTTTCCCTGACTTCCATTCATTCCACTTTTCCTTTTTATGGCGTTTTTTTCTTTCATTTTTCAACTCTCTTCCCTGAAAAAATGCTTGTTGTAAAGGGTTCATAGAGCCATATTTGCTGCCGTTTAGGTGGTATATTCAGTACAAGGCAGTACATTTGCTCCACAGGTGGTTATATCACGCACCTTGGATCAAGATCCAAGGAGAAATCTGCTATTCCTTGAACCGTCTCTAATAGCAGCTTTGCACAGCTTCTTCATTACCATGGACAACTGCTATTAATGATCTAAAATATTGAAATATCAGTTCGAGAACACTAAAACTTGCCAATAAACTGATTTTTGTGTGGATGATGAATCCCATGTTCATAAATATGGTGATCATGCATATTTTGACAGAGAGAGAAAACCATAGGATATGATGTTAGTATTACTAACACTAATCTTAAAATGTAGTAATGTAGATGGACAGTTCTTAATTTTTAAAAAATAAATTCTGATCCAATCTAGCCCCTTTTTATCAGGTCATGATTTTGGCTTTCCTACTTTCTGCCCATAATAACACTGTATGCCACCAACCCTCATAAACTCTAGCCTCACTGCACTTGACACAGTTTAATGAAAGTGTATTATGGATACATTGCTAAGTTGTTATCTGACAGAGTTGAAGTACAAATAATGAACACGTGGATTGACCACCTTCAATCTGTAGGCTATCTCGTTCCTCTGTAAGAATGTAGCTGCAATGATCTGTTCCCTCCCTCCTCAAAACTATGTCCCAAATTCTATCTGATGACCTGGCATTAACAAACTACAGCTTTCTTTTTTCTATAAACTACCTTCTTAAAGCAAATTATCAATCACTCTTCACATGACCTTTTGTTCTCAACCTCTTATAGTGCAGCTACCTTCACTGTCAGGCAATAAAAATTGTTCTCACCAAAACCATCACTAGTCTTCCAGTTGCTACATCCAATCAATTGCTAAATTTCAGCCCTACATAACTTTCCTGTAACACTTGGCACTGTTCACCCTCACTCCCTCTTTCTAGAAACTCTATCCTGATCTCTGTATTCCCTCCTCTCCATTGTCTAGTAATCCTGTGGCAATTTCTACTCTTTCATCTGTTGACTTGCCCTTTGAACATTCACTGTGTGTTAGAGCTCCCAGACTATGGCCTTCTAATCTTGCTCCAAATACTCTCCTCTGGAGAAACACTCTCATTGCTTTAACTTTGTGCAAATTTTAATTATGTCCCTAGCTTTTGTCTATTTCCCAGCCTCCAAATCCAATTTTGCAATTGTCTGCTGAGAAAATAAACTTTGTTTTCACACAGCTCCAACTTAACATCCAGAATAAAATTCATAACCTACCTATATTCACACACAGACTATCCTGCATATACTTCCATCAGACAGGAAGTGTATTTAAGGTTCAATAACATGGAGTCTGGGACCACACTGCTTGGGATTACATATTGACTCTAGCACTGATAGTTTTGTGACTTTAGACAAGTTGCCTAACCTCTCTGTGCTTCACTTTGTCACATGTAAAGTGGGGATGATGATGGCAGCCCCTTTTAAGATTGTTATAAAGATGTAAAGAAGTTGTTCATATAAAATATTTAGAAGAGTGTTCCTATGGATTGAATATTTGTGTTCCCCAAAACTCATGTTGAAATCCAAAGCTCCCAATGTGATGGTATTAGGAAGTGGGAGGCAATTAGATCGTGAGGGTGGATCCTTCATGAATGGGATTCAGGCCCTTTGAAAAAGACATTAGAGAGCATACTTTTTCTCTGTCTCTCTGCTCTGCACCATATGAGCTATCTGAAAACTGGAAAGCATGACCTCACCAGATATGGAATCTATCCCTCAGGAAGCGTGTGAAATAAACTTGCGTTGTTAGAGCTACCCAGTCGATGTTACTTCATTATAACAGCCTGAAGGGACTTACACAAATGTCTAGTACATAGTAGTCACTCCAAAGTTAGCCATTATTAGTCATTACTGCATTTACCAGAACATAATAAGCTTTTTAATCCTACATCTCCACCCACTAAACATTGACATTCCTGATGGTAGCAACCATTTCTCAGTCATCTTATGCCAGGTTCCTAGGCAGCTCCTGTCACATGGAAGATAATCCATGAAAGGCACATTGAATAAAAATCTTACTGGCAGCCTGTGTTCTCACATTAATTTAGTGACTTACCACCATAGCAACTCCCCTCTCAATCGTCAAAATCAGTGTGCATGCTTTAAGGACCTCTGTCCCCTATCTCCACTGCCACTGAGAATCTTCATCATATCTGACTTGGGCTATTGAAATAGTTCCCCAAGTAGATTGCCATGATCCTCACATATCATCTCTAGGCCTCCTTTCTTTAAAAAAAATCATGTTATTTCTCAGGTTGAAAGCCTCCGTTCATTACCTTCTACCCACAGAATAAAACACAACTCCACAGTATAACATATGAGATTTTTCAAACCCTGGTCCTACCCCACTCCCCATCTCCTGTCACCCCCCTTAATGCTCCTGCCACCTTGAACTAAATGTTCAGCAAATATGTCAAGTTCCTCTAATGTCCAAGTCTTCACACAAGCCTTAAAGCTTTTTCCTACCTACGACCCTGAGAGAATCTTAGTTGTCTTTTAAGATTCAACTCAAGTGTGATACATCTGCAAGACCTTCCTGACTCCCCTAAGAATTTGTCATTCTCCCTTCAATGATCCCACCATGCTTTGTTTCTATTTCTTAATGACATTTCTCAGGCAACACTCTTGTTACTACTCACCCATATGTCTCTTCCATTAGACTACAATCAGTTCTTTAATCATAGGGGCGATGTGTCTCCCCCTTCCACAAAGCCCGATCAGTTGAAGATACTTAAAAAAAAATGACTATTAAACTCATCACCAAATCCAATCAACCCACTCAATGGACATTCTTATCATCTCTTCTTTATTAGATACTGTATTAGTTTTAGCTAGGAAAATTAAAATGTTCCCCTATGTAAAGTAAGAAGTTGCTCAACTATAAAACAAAAATATTTCCTTTCCTTTTCTTTCAATTTGGGAAGAAGTTTGGTTAAAGAAAACAAGATTCCTGGGAAGGTGGATAGGAGTGTGGAGAGGAGGTAATGATAAGGACCAATTTTTTTGTGTGTATATTAGCTTACAAAAATACATACATACATACATACATACATACATACATAACAAGCAAGTACTAGGAGCCCAAAACAATGAAGTTATTCCTAGCCCACACACTCTTACAGTCATTTGCTGGGATATCTCTTTTCCTCCTGACCACCGCTTCTATGTCCCCATTTCTTTTTCCCCCAAATCTCAGAGCTGGGCACCTGTTGTAGCAAGATTGAGAAAAGAAAAGAGAAACTTTGGAAGGTGCTGCTAGAGACATGTCTTACAGATTGCAATGAAGAATAATTTGCCCTTGCAGATCTGCAGTAATCAATGGGTTTTTATCCCCAGATGTATGTACGGCTACATAATAGTTGCTGGCCTCGATGTAATGCATAGGCTTAGGTTTGAAATTCCACAGCTGCAGCACATATGAGGACATGGAAAGGCTCAGCAAAGTCTACTGGGTGCTTTCCACCTTCCCTAGGCTTAGCAACAGCCACACAGAAATTCCTCTCTCCTTTTTATTTATAGTGTCCTTTTAGGAAAAAGTTTAGAGAAATCAAGGTAAAATACATTAAAAAGCTTGTTTCCAAATTTATCATCAATGAAATGAAAGAATGTTGCAATGGAAGGGGACCTAGATTACATGCCAAGTACTGCTAACTAATTATGGGACCTTGGTTGAGGCACGTGTTTTCTCCAGCCTTCAGTTTCCTCTCCGAAAAAAAGAGGGTGATCACATGGACAATGTTTTATGCCTAAAGTCCAGTCAAGACCCAAGACCAAACAAACTGAAGAATTCAACTAATTAAAAAAAAATAAGGAGTATGTTGAAAATATCTGAACATAATAAAGTCCAAGCTTAGGCAAATGAGGACTATACATAATAGCCACATTAAAAACTCAGCTCAAATTCTCAGTCTTCCAGTCTCAAGTTACAGTTCCCAGCTGGTGATTATGGAGCATAAATGCAACTTTTGGGAGGAAACTGAATTGTTTCCCAGTATAGAGACTTTTAAAAATGGCAAAAGTAAAGTAAATCGTGCCAAAGTTCTTGTTTGGAATTGAATGTGTGCATAGCACCGTGTCCTTTTACAAGGCCTTCCTGTCCTCTACATAATTTTGTTTTTCATAATCAGCACAATTACCTCTCTTTCATAGAAAAGGGGAAAAAAGGGCCCTGTTGGTGAAGCCAATTATCTGAATCGAGTCCATTGTTATTTCCACGAACAAGGAGAGGATTTATTACTGCATTCTTACTTTAACACTTAGAGAGTGAGAAGACAATGGTTCAGGACTTTCACCTGAACCCACCCCTTTCTTACTTCTTAGGAGAAGCAAGCATTAGAAAGAGCACCTATGGGGTCACAGTCCTCAAATCGCCCCTAAGAGCCTCTATGCCCTTGGTCATAGATTTAGTGCTTAAGATACTGATTTGCAAAAAGTTGCAGTTGAACTAGATAACTGGCTGAATCTAAAACCCAATAAATGTGCTTGTTCTTATTTTTAGACTTTATTTCTCTAAGTGAAATAAATGAGAGTAATATTAGTTACATCAATGGCACTACTAAAGCATTCACTGAGCTTCAATAATAAGAGTAACAATAACAATAAAACTTTATGGCTTTTTTTCTCAAAGGAAATTGGAACACTTTACCAACATTATTGTCTCATTAATCTCATGTCTTTGAAAAATCATGCAGCATTGGGAGGATGGAAGGGTATGAACCAGGGAATCAGACAGACCTGTTTTCTGTGTACCTACCTGGAAATTGTTTCAGTCATGAGGAAATAAGATAATGTACATCAAGTATGTACCTGCACAGTAAGCACTCAATACATAATTCTCTCCCTACTTCTCTATCTCTCCAGACCTATAGCCCTTTACCCCTCTGCTCTTCTCTCCCTCCCCTGCTCTGGCAATCCCTCCCCTCTCCCTTCTCCCTTTTGTAACCGTGCAAGCTGAGACAATTTCATTAAAGTTTTTGTCTTATTTTTGTTTTAGTGGCACAAAAGTATTCTGATCCCCTCTGAAAGAGCTCCTATAAGTTTGCTATCACTATTCATCTGTCATACGTCGGCAAGAGTCCAGCTCTTACCTTTAATCAAGTCTCCAGAGGGTAAGTAACTCCAGATAAGTAACTCTTTGTCTCAATATCACTCTTCTTGGGTTCAAAAGAGTCTTAAGTTTGAGGCATCCTAATGTCTACACTTCGGGCACCTGCATGAAACAGTAAATCTCTAAATGGAGATATGCTAAAATCTAACATGGAATGAGACCTACAATTCCCAAGAATTCAAGTTATAATCTCTGTGTCAGTGTCTTTCTGTACATATGTCTCGTTGGTTGCCCCAAACCCTTTGCTACATACCGCCTGTTTAAACCTTGTAGCCTTGCCCTGGGACATCATGAGAAAGACTGCACATTCATGCTTGGGTTGGGTTGTTCAACAGGGAGCTGTGTCCTGTTTGAGGCCGACATAGTGGTGCTGGTGGAAGAAGCAGAAATAAATCCAAGAGCCTCTCCCCCGTCCATGGTAGGGTATCTTAGGATGAAAGTCAACTGACTTTTTCCCCACCCAAACACCTTCAGTGGGGATTATCTCTCCATTTCCAAACTAGGAGAAGTGGGAGTTTTGTAACTACAGACTGTGAAATTTTATCTCATAGAAGGTAGTGTAATGCGTGAAATTTTAAAATACATATAGAAGAAATAGCTTATTCAAGAAAGTGTCATCATGTAGCCATCCTGAGGTTTTGCCCAGAGCAAGAGGTAGTAAATGACAGTGTTTATTCAGATATATACTAGGACAGCCTGATACTTTCAATTTGTGGGATACTGAACTTGATGATGTCTTAGAGAAAAATAAATCATGATTTTAGGAGCTGGCTACAAATTTCTCTGAATCATAGTCGAATTGTGAGGTCCAGTCACTGGCTTGAGCACCATCTTCGTCTTTGAAAAGAATGGAGCAAAACTGGATTCTATAAGCACACACACACACACACACACACACGAAATTATGAGAAACAGTTCCTGAACCAAAGCGAAAGGGAGTGCAATGAATAATCCTTTAGAAAAAGCAATGGATTTAGCAATGGAGACTGATTTATAAGTTAGTATTTTAAGAGGCAGATTTGTATACCTTGGCTCAAATAATTACAAAGGAAGACAGTAATAATGTAGGATTACAAGGTTGCAGTTTTAAAACCTCCACTTGGGGCGCCTGGGTGGCGCAGTCGGTTAAGCGTCCGACTTCAGCCAGGTCACGATCTCGCGGTCCAGGAGTTCGAGCCCCGCGTCGGGGTCTGGGCTGATGGCTTGGAGCCTGGAGCCTGTTTCCGATTCTGTGTCTCCCTCTCTCTCTGCCCCTCCCCCGTTCATGCTCTGTCTCTGTCCCAAAAATAAAAAAATAAAAAAAAAAAAAAACGTTGAAAAAACCTCCTCTTTTGGAGGAACAAAAGAAAGTGTGGTTGCATTTTTAAAGGATATAGCAAAGCAGAACAATGAGAAATTGGGTAAAAGAAAAGCTGAACTGCTCTCACGAACATTTTCTCAACAGGAAGATGTGTTACCAAAGAGTGGCGTCTCCCCAGGGCTGCTAGAAATGCTTCACTGTTCATGTCATTTCATATAAAATACATAAAGCTGCCATAGCAGGTGGACAAGGTGACCAGATGGGTCTCCTGTCTCTAATTTCTGTGATTTAAAGGTTCTGTCCTATTACCCAGCAAGAAGCACTGCTTCTTAGCGATTCCATTTATAAAATGATCCTACCGGTGTTTTCTCTTAACTTCCACCTTTGCAAACTCTTTTCGTTTTCACCTATGCAGTAAGACTCCAGATTACTGTATTCAGCATCACAGAGAGGGGAGGGTAAGGAGGGCGAGTTAAACAGAGTAAGTGGTTACTTACTTGGGAAAAAAATTAAAGGCGAGGGAAACTGGAGGGAAAATGAAAGATCACCACACGCTAGTGAGTTTCTCTGCATCCAAATGGAATTTTGATTCAGATACCACATTTCTGTAAGAAAAGCTGCATTGAGTGTAGAAAAAAACCTTCACATTAATCTTCCTGTTGACAAGGCTAAGGAAAAACAAACAACGGAACTAATTTAACACTGGTTTATTGAAGTTCTCAGATTGTAATTTGATTCTTGAAGAAGTCACAGGATAGTGACAACCATTGGATGACACTGAGCATCTCCGACTTGTTAAAAGCCTTTTCATGACAGTTCTGGAATGTAATCCATGTGTGCCATTTACATGATCTATGTAAATCTTTATCTTTTGGTCCAGATGGACTTGGATTCACAGGATGAAAAACTCTCAGATGGCAACCCTTGCTGGGTTTCAGTTATAAATACAAGGTTTAGCCTGAATCTTTTCTCCCCTATTGTGGGTAGTTGTGAATGGGGCCCATTGTGAATACTGTGTATTAATTATAAGAGACTGGATCACTGGTGGTTGCAATACACTTCAGCAGAATTCAAAGCTGATTTTTTGCTGTCAGAATAAAAGAATTTTAAATTGGATTTAATGTTTTAGGCTCGCATAGACTAGCAGGGAGACCTCTTAACCAGTCACTTAGTGTGAAAAATGAAAGAGAAAGGGATCACTTATGTCAGAGTTCAAAACTGGAGCAGGGCAGGGTTGGGGGGGGGTGGTCATTAAGGAGATGGGCCTTATCATGTCCTAACCAGATGAAGGCATGAAATTTGAACTGGCCCACACTGCAACTCTTCCAAAGACTCTGCCCAAACACCTGCAACTTTGTTGCAGTAAGAGACTTTGCTTGGCGATAGCCTTGGCAGCCGGTTACATTCAGCCAACATTAGTTTTCAACATCAATCAAATTTCTTTGCAAATAACACACAAAGGTGTTAAAGTCCTTGACTTTTGTTCCCTAGGGGACATGTTTTGTGTTGCTACTTAAATCTGTGCTCCCCAAATTACAATTCTGAGACCCCAAACTAGTACTTTGGCTTTATTTCAGCTCTGCTGCTTTCCTTTGGTTTTAACTTTATTTACTTATTTTAAGAAAGAGACAGAGCGCTCACAAGTGGGGGAGGAGCAGAGAGACAGGGAGAGAGAATCCCAAGCAGGGTCTGCACTGTCAGCACAGCAGCAGCCTACTCCGGGCTCCATCCCACGAAGTGTGAAATCATGACTTGAGCCGAAATCCAGGGTCAGATGCTTAACCAACTGAGCCACCCCCGTGCTCCACTGCCACTTTTCTCGATTGACACTAGCAAGACACACTCCACCACTGAAGCATTAGGGTCATTTGTGACAAACTGCCACGTTCTGGGATCCACAAGGAAGAAGAACAATACAATTCCTCTTTTTCTCACGCACACACACACACTCCTCCACCCCAGGCCTCCACCACCTATCAGGCTCGTTTCCATTTCTTTCTTCTCCCAGACATTGTACGAGAAGCATCAACCACAATGGCAGTAAAAGACAGAGCATAGTTGTTGGATTTAACAAAACAAACGGAAGCCTTTGTTTTCCTCAGAACCTGGACGGAATAAGAAAGTCTAAGCTTGCACTAAAGAACATGAATGCCATTTTCCACACCTGCCCAATTTTATGACATTTGACTCTGTTGCTCTTGGGCACTCTCACTGTTCACTCTCTACAGTAAATCCACCCACACATCTCCATCATCTTTTTCCTTAAATTTCACATGTAGGTGAAATTTTCAACACTCCTTTCCTGGCATTTTGCATATAGCTTTTTGTAGCTCTTAATATGTATTTCTGTAACTAATTAATATATGAACATATTTATTTTTGACATAGATAATGTAATCTGGAAGGGAAGATACAAGTTCTCAATGTGTTTATATTATCTGTTCCTGAAGTGTTAGCCCAGAGTTAGGAATTTTTTAATTAAAAAGTTTGTTGCATGCAGAAAATGGATGAATTTATCAAGAAATGGATCCCTGCTTACTCATATGGGAGGATCAAGGGAATATCTAATGCTTTGGGTACAATAAAGGGTCCTATTTTGGAGATAATGTTGAATTATTGTTACAATATACTTACCAAGAAGTTGGCAAAGCCATTACCTGCAAACTTCTTTCAATGAGAATCTGAAGGCTTCGCAAAATATCTCATTTGTTCTATGAACAACTCTTACAAATTTGATATATATTGGGCTGATATATGTCTCTTGAAAATATCCACACATGTAGGTTAGTTCTAGTACATGAGTTTATTTAGAAAATAAGTTAAGTACTGCTAAAATTAGAAATAAGACAAAGACGCCATATCTGCTATTATTCAACATTATATCAGAAGTACTAGCCAATACAAGAAGGAAAAGAACTAAGAAGGAATAAAAAATGAAAAAGAAAATATGATTGTCCTTATTATTCCATTTAAGAATATGACAGTATTCTTAAAAATACCAATCAAGGGGCGCCTGGGTGGCGCAGTCGGTTGAGCGTCCGACTTCAGCCAGGTCATGATCTCGCGGTCCGTGAGTTCGAGCCCCGCATCAGGCTCTGGGCTGATGGCTCGGAGCCTGGAGCCTGTTTCCAATTCTGTGTCTCCCTCTCTCTCTGCCCCTCCCCGTTCATGCTCTGTCTCTCTCTGTCCCAAAAATAAATAAATGTTAAAAAAAAAATTAAAAAAAAATACCAATCAAGTTTACTGTTGTGTTAGTTGAGCTACTAAGGGAATTCACCAAGGTTGCAAGTAAAAAAACAAAACAAAAAAGCATACAATTATTGGTATCATTGTAATTCAGTAATAAATGCTTAGAAAATGCAGTGGGCCAGAGATTCCATTTATTGTGGCTACAAACTATTATAACTATATTATTCACTTTATGTTGTCTATAAATTAGCATCTATCTATCCTTATCTTCCTTATTAAAAGAGTCTGATGGTGTTCAGATTATTATCTCTGACAGAAGGGACACCATTCCCAGCTCAGGAGTATATTCTAAACAGACTAAGTCAGCTATTGATTTTTAGCATTTCCTTTGCTTATGATTGGTTTGGGACAGCCCCTAAGCCAGTGGTGGCTGGGAAACGTGAGGGCTGCCCCTCAGAGTTACTTGCTCTTAAAAGTATACACAGGCTCTTTTTCTAGTAGTTTTTTCCCTGTCTAGCTGTGATGCCTGTGTGGCAGCCACTCAGTGACAAGGAGGGAAACAAGCCAAAGGGGAAAAGAGAAACGTTAAGCATGACTGAGCTGAAAGATGGAAAGAAACTGTATTCTTGATGATTACTGAAGCCACTGAATTGACCGATCCTTAAGACCACTACTCTGTAATTGTGCTTCATAAGAAGATACACTTTCCTTACTATTTAAGCCATTTACCAAATAAGAGAAACAACAGACAGAGGGATTTATTTGCAATGCACCTAACCAATCAAGAATTATATTCAGAAGAAAGGAAAAAGAGAGTGAGAAAGAAAGAACAAAAGCTCTTATAAATTTATAATAAAACCATAAATAATCAAATAAGAAATCAGTGAAGGATATGAACAGGGAATTTACAGAAGGAGACAATAGAATATTCATGAACATAAGAAAGAATGCCCAACTCAATAGAAATCAGAAAAATTCAGAGTAAAACATAATGAGTATAATTTCCAGCTCATCAGACTGGCAAAAAAAAAATGTCTGACTAAATTAAAATCACACTGATGATGGTATGGATAATTATGAACTCTCATGGAGGCTAATGAGAGAGTTAATTGATATAACACACACAAAAGCAATTCAACCATGTCTGGCTAAAGATGTCTATATCCTTCAAGTCAGTCGTTTATTTTCTAGATGTAACTCTTAAGCAAACTCTAGCACATGTGCACAAGAATACATGTACAATAATATCTAAAATCATTTTTATTATAAAGGAAACTGGTTAAATATCTATCATAAGAAGAATGTATTAATATTATTAATTGAGTGGTGTAGAATACCGTAGTTTAAATAAATGAAATAACCCATATATAACCTGGATAAATCTTATATGATACAATGTTGAGAAAAAATTACAACACTATCTAATATGGTATCCATAATAGTTACAAAAAAATATATAACATATACATTGTTTTTTGATGTACAGTCACATAGTAATAATAAAGCAGATATATGGGGATAATAAACACTAAATGAAGGATAATAGTTTCTTCTGGATCATAGAGGGAAGCTTCAACGTTTTGAACTCTCATTTTTAAACTCTTCTGAAATTTAGATTTTTGAAAGTTAATATTTTTTCAAACTGACCACTTTAAGAAATCCATGGAGGAGGAGCCAAGATGGCGGAACAGCAAGAAAATTTTTTGTGTGTCTCCTGTCCATGAAATACAGCTAGACCAACACTAAACCATCCTGCACACCTAGAAAACTGATTGGAGGATTAACACAACAATCTGCACAACCCGAACCACAGATGTCAGCAGGTACATGGCGCAGAGAGGTGAACTTGGGGAGAGAGAAGCCAGAGGTGGGCAGGGAGCTGCCTTTGCAGGCATAGAGAGGATAAAGACTGGGGCTGGGGAGAATACGGGAAAAACACCCCTCCCCCAAAAGCAGCTGGAGAGAAAGTGGAAAATTGGAAACAGCCACAGGGACTAAACTAAAAAGGGAGAGAGGAGAAAGGAGAGGGCTTAAATTACATTAAGACTGTAAATAAGGGGAGCACAAAGGCTGCAACTCCACAGTTCCATACCTGGTGGTGCTCTGGGGGGAAGGGCAAATCCCCAGGAACAGAGTGGGGTCCGGGAGGTTCTCGGGCCACGAGGAATGCTTTTCCACGGGGAAAAGCGGTTCCACTGCTGGAAGGACATTTGGTAGAGACTGTTGAAGCCATCTGGTCCCAGCCCAGAAGGGGGCCACATTTGCTGGTGCTGGAACAAGGTCCTTAAGGTGAAGCCTGGTGCCAGACGTGTGATGTGATTTTCCATAATCCCTGAAAAGCTGCTGCTACACTATCTCACGAACTTTTTCTGGGGCGGGCTGGCATCTGGCTGCAATCTTGGGGCACCGGCAGCAGCAGGGTCCAGCAAGTGTTCCTTGGTACAGCTGGCATTCAGTCATTGCTCGGTGACACCCTCCTGCAGAGAGTCAGAACAGGTCAAAGCTGCAGTCCTTCAGAAGTAAGGGGCCAGGGAAAATAGCCGCATCTGAGACAAAAGTCGGGAGAGAGGTACTGCCTGGGGCTTGGTCACGGACAGTGAAAAAGCAGGGAGTGGACGAAAGCTGAAGACGGAGGAGGGGTACCTAATTGCTGATCGGGGAGAACAGAATTCTGATACTAGAGACTGGATAGCTGGGTGGCGCCATTTTCACTGCTCCTGCGTGTGCACATACGCACCTACAGGCAACAATATTCCACCCCATTAGGCTAGCAGCGCCATCTAGTGGAGAGCAGAGCCATTATACAGAGTCCCATCCAACAGGGCCAACCTCGCTCTTCAAGAGCACAAGTCTCACTGCCTGCTTAGTTTATGGACTATAAAACGATTCATAGTCTGACTTCTAGGAAAAACCAAGTTTTTCTAGGGAAAATTTTTATTAAAAATATTTTTCTTTAATTTTTTTACTATATTTTTTATTTTTGTGTAACTTTTTTCAAATTCTATTTTACTCTCATTTTATTTTAGTCTACTACAGTGTATTAACTTTTTCAAATTTTCAAACAATTTCCTTTTTTCTCTTTTTTGTTTCTTTTCTTTTTCTTGAGTACAGAAAGAGAAAAAATTCATTTTTATTTTCAATTTTTACTAAAAATATTTTTATTTTTTTCACCATATTATTTACTTTTGTATAAATTTTTTCAAATTATATTTTTTTCTCATCATCTCATTTTAGTCTACTTCAGTGTATCTGTTTTTTCAAATTCTCAAATGATTTCCTTTTCTCCCCCCCCTTTTTTCTCTAATCTGCCAAACCACTTTCACCACCTAGACCAAAACACACCTAGGATCTAGAATCATTTATGTCATTTTGTGTGTGTGTGTATGTGTGTGTGTGTGTGTAAGTTTTTATTTTTAATATTTTTTAATTTAATTTGTTTTACTTTTAATTCTTCTACCTCATTAATTCCTTTTCTCCCTTTGACAAAATGAAGGAATTCACCCCAAAAGACCACAAAGAAATGACAGCCAGAGATTTAACCAACACAGATACAAGCAAGATATCTGAACCAGAATTTAGAATCATGATAATAAGAATACTAGCTGGAGTCGAAAATAGATTAGAATCCCTTTCTGCAGAGATAAAAGAAGTAAAAAGTAGAATGAAATTAAAAATGCTATAACTGAGCTGCAATCACAGATGGATGCAGCGGCAACAAGGATGGATGAGGCAGAACAGAGAATCAGCAATACAGAGGACAAACTTATAGCGAATAATGAGGCAGAAAAAAAGAGGGAGATGAAGGCAAAAGGGCACGATTTAAGAATTAGAGAAATCAGTGACTCATTAAAAAAGAACAACATCAGATCATAGGGGGTCCCAGAAGAGGAAGAGAGAGAAATGGGGGTAGAAAGGTTATGGGAGCCAATCATAGCAGAAAACTTTCCTAACCTGGGGAAAGACACACACATCAAAATCCAGGAAGCACAGAGGACCCCCATTAGATTCAACAAAAACTGACCATCAACAAGGCATATCGTAGTCAAATTCACAAAATACTCAGGCAAGGAGAGAATCATAAAGCATCAAGGGAAAAAAAAAAAGTCCCTAACCTATAAGGGAAGACAGATCAGGTTTTCAACAGGCCTATCCACAGAAACTTGGCAGGCCAGAAAGGAGTGGCAGGATATATTCAATGTGCTGAATCAGGTAAATATGCAGCCAAGAATTCTTTATCCAGCAAGGCTGTCGTTGAAAATAGAAGGAGAGATAAAAAGTTTCCCAGACAGACAAAAATTAAAGGAGTTTGTGACCACTAAACCAGCCCTGCAAGAAATTTTAAGGGGGACTCTTTGAGGGGAGAAAAGATGAAAAAATAAATACATACATACATACACACCAAAAGCAACAAAGATTAGAAAGGACTGGAAAACACCACCAGAAACTCGAACGCTACAAGCATCATAATGGCAATAAATTCATATCTTTCAGTACTCACTCTAAATGTCAATGGACTACATGCTCCAATCAAAAGACATAGGGTAACAGAATAGATAAGAAACAAGACCCATCTATATGCTGTTTATAAGAGACCCACTTTAGACCTAAAGACACTTTCAGATTGAAAATTAAGGGGATGGAGAACCATCTTTCATGCTAATAGTCAACAAAAGAAAGCTGGAGTAGCCATACTTATATCAGACAATCTAGACTTTAAAATAAAGACTGTATCAAGAGATACAGAAGGGCATTATATCATAATGAAAGGGTCTATCTACCAAGAAGACCTAACAATTGTAAATATTTATGCTCCAAATGTGATAACACCCAAATATATAAATCAGTTAATCACAAACATAAAGAAACTCATCAATAGTAATACCATAATAATGGGAGACTTCAACACCCCACTCACAGAAATGGACAGATCATCTAATCAAAAAATCAAGAAGGAAACAATGGCTTTGAATGACACACTGGACCAGATGGACTTAACAGATATATTCACAACATTTCATCCTAAAGCAGCAGAATATATATTCTTCTCCAGTGCACATGGAATGTTCTCCAGAATAGACCATATACTGGGACACAAATGAGCCCTATGTAAGTACAAAACAATCGAGATCATAGTGTGCATATTTTCAGACCACAATGCTATGAAACTCAAAATCAACCACATGAAAAAATTTGGGAAGGTAACAAATACTTGGAAACTGAAGAACATCCTACTAAAGAATGAATGGGCCAACCAAGAAGTTAAAGAGGATAATAAAAAGTATATGGAAGTCAATGAAAATGATAACACCACAACCCAAAACCTCTGGGGCGCAGCAAAGGCGGTCATAAGAGGAAAGGCTATAGCAATCCAGGCCTTCCTAAAGAAGGAAAAAAAGATCTCAGATACACAACCTAACCTTATGCCTTAAGGACCTGGAAAAAGAACAGCAAATAAAACCCAAAACCAGCAGAAGACAGGAAATAATAAAGATTAGAGCAGAAATTAATGCTATTGAAACCAAAAAAAAAAACAAAACAAAAAACAAAAAACACAGTAGAACAGATCAATGAAACCAGAAACTGGTTCTTTGAAAGAATTAACAAAACTGCTAAACCACTAGCCAGTCTGATCAAAAAGAAAAAGGAAAGGACCCAAATAAATAAAATCAAGAATGAAAGAGGAGAGATCACAACCAACACAGCAGAAATAAAAACAATAAGAAGAGAATATTATGAGCAATTATATGCCAATAAAATGGGATATCTGGAAGAAATGGACAAATTCCTAGAAACATACACACTACCAAAACTGAAACAGGAAGAAATACAAAATTTGAACAGACCCATAACCAGTAAGGAAATCAAATTAGTAATCAAAAATCTGCCAAAGAACAAGAGCCCAGGGCCAGATGGCTTTCCAGGGGAATTCTACCAAACATTTAAGGAAGAGTTAACACCTATTCTCTTGAAGGTGTTCCAAAAAATAGAAATGGAAGGAAAACTTTCAAACTCTTTCTATGAAGCCAGCATTACCTTGATTCCAAAACCAGAGACCCCACTAAAAAGAACTATAGGGGCGCCTGGGTGGCTCAGTCAGTTAAGCGGCCGACTTCGGCTCAGGTCATGATCTCGCAGTCCATGAGTTTGAGCCCCACGTCGGGCTCTGTGCTGACAGCTCAGAGCCTGGAGCCTGTTTTGGATTCTGTGTCTCCCTCTCTCTGCCCCTCCCCTGTTCGTGCTCTGTCTCTCCCTGTCTCAAAAATAAATAAAAAACGTTAAAAATTTTTTTAAAAAAGAAAAAGGAGAACTATAGACCAATTTCCCTGATGAACATGGATGCAAAAATCCTCAACAAGATATTAGCCAACCGTATCCAACAACACATTAAAAAAATTATTCACCATGACCAAGAAGGATTTATACCTGTGATGCAGGGCTGGTTCAATATCCGCAAAACAATTAACATGATTCATCACATCAATAAAAGAAAGGACAAGAACCATATGATACTCTTAATAGATGCAGTGAAACATTTGATAAAATACAGCATCCTTTCTTGATAAAACCCTCAAGAAAGTAGGCATAGAAGGATCATATCTTGAAATCATAAAAGCCATATATGAAAGACCCAATGCTAATATCATCCTCAATGGGGAAAAACTGAGATCATTTCCCCTAAGGTCAGGAACAAGACAGGCATGTTCACTCTTGCCACTGTTATTCAACATAATATTGGGAGTCTTAGCCTCGGCAATCAGACAACACAAAGAAATAAAAGGCATCCAAATCAGCCAGGAGGAGGTCAAACTTTCACTCTTCACAGATGACATGATACTCTATATGGAAAGCCCTAGATTCCACGAAAAAACTGCTAGAATTGATTCATGAATTCAGCAAAGTTGTAGGATATAAAATCAACGCACAGAAATGGGTTGCGTTCCTATACATCAACAATGAAGCGACAAAAAGAGAAATCAAGGAATCAATCCCATTTACAGTTGCACAAAAACCGTAAAATACCTAGGAATAAATCTAACCACAAAGGTGAAAAATCTATACACTGAAAACTATAGAAAGCTTATGAAAGAAATTGAAGAAACAAAAAAATGGAAAAAAGATTCCAAGCTCCTGAATAGGAAGAACAAATATTGTTAAAATGTTGATACTACCCAAGGCAATCTACATATTCAATGCAATCCCTATCCAAATAACACCAGCATTCTTCACAGAGCTGGAACAAATAATCCTAAAATTTGTATGGAAACAGAAAAGACCCTGAATTGCCAAAGCAATTTTGAATAAGAAAACCAAAGCAGGAGGCATCACAATCCCAGACTTCAAGCTATACTACAAAGCTGTAATCACCAGGATAGTATGGTACTGGCACAAGAACAGGCACTAGATCAATGGAACAGAATAGAGAACCTAGAAATGGACCCTCAAACGTAAGGCCAACTAATCTTTGACAAAGCAGGAAATAATATCCAATGGAATAAAGACAGTCTCTTCAGCAAGTGGTGCTGGGAAACCTGGACAGCGACATGCAGAAGAATGAACCTGGACCACTTTCTTACACCATACATAAAAATAAACTCAAAGTGGATGAAAGACCTAAATGTAAGACAGGAAGCCATCAAAATCCTCAAGGAGAAAGCAGGCAAAAATCTCTTTGATCTTGGCTGCAGCAACTTCTTACTTAACACATCTCTGGAGGCAAGGGAAACAGAAGCAAAAATGAACTACTGGGACCTCATCAAAATAAAAAGCTTCTGCACAGTGAAGGAAACAATCAGCAAAACCAAAAGGCAACTGACAGAATGGGAGAAGATATTTGCAAATGACATATCAGATAAAGGGTTAGTATCCAAAATCTATAAAGAACTTATCAAACTCAACACCCCAAAAACAAATAGTCCAGTGAAGAAATGGGCAAAAGACATGAATAGACACTTCTTCAAAGAAGACATCCAGATGGCCAACTGACACATGAAAAAATGCTCAACATAACTCATCATCAGGGAAATACAAATCAAAACCACAATGAGATACCACCTTATACCTATCAGAATGGCTGACATTAACAACTCAGGCAACAACAGATGTTGGCGAGGATGTGGTGAAAGAGGATCTCTTTTGCATTGCTGGTGGGAATGCAAGCTGTTGCAGCCACTCTGGAAAACAGTATGGAGGTTCCTTAAAAAATTAAAATAGAACTACCCTACGACCCAGCAATTGCACTACTAGGTATTTATCCAAGGGATACAGGGATGCTGTTTTGAAGGGACACATGCACCCCAATGTCTATAGGAGCACTATCAACAATAGCCAAAGTATGGAAAGAGCCCAAATGTCCATCGATGGATGAATGGATAAAGAAGATGTAGTGTGTGTGTGTGTGTGTGTGTGTGTGTGTGTATATATATATATATATATATATATATAATGGAGTATTACTTGGCAATCAAAAAAAATGAAATCTTGCCATTTGCATCTACGTGGATGGAACTGGAGGGTATTATGCTAAGTGAAATTAGTCATAGAAAGACAAAAATCATATGACTTCACTCATATGAGGACTTTAAGAGACAAAGCAGATGAACATAAGGGAAGGGGAACAAAAATAATATAAAAACAGGGAGGGGAACAAAACATAAGAGACTCATAAATATGGAGAACAAACTGAGGGTTGCTGGAGGGGTTGTGGGAGGGGGGATGGGCCAAATGGCTAAGGGGCGCTAAGGAATCTACTCCTGAAATCACTGTTGCACTATAACTAATTTGGACGTAAATTTTAAAAAAGTAAAAAATTAAATTTAAAAAAAAGAATTCCATGGAGCACCTGGGTGGCTCAGTCAGTAAAGGTCTGACTCTGGGTTTTGGGTCAGGTCATGATCTCACTGTTCCTGGGACTGAGTCCCACATCAGGCTCTGTGCTGGCAGTGTGGAGCCTGCTTGGGATTCTGTGTCTCCTTTCTCTCTGTGCCTCCCCCACTCATACTGTCTCTGTCTCTCTCCAAATAAATAAATAAACTAAAAAATAATTTTGTAAAGAATTCCACATGCACCAAAAATTTAAATATGAAAAAAGTCCTTATTTTTCCAGCATCCCCCATACTTCTTTTTTAAGGATAAATCCATTCATCTAGGTGCTCAGATGAAAGTTCTTCAGGACATCCCTGACCTCTGTTTATCCTTAGACCTTGCATCCAATCCACTGGCCAATTTTCATGGCTCAATTTCACCACCAATTTCATCCTCACTCTGGTAAGTTGACCATTATCTCTTGACTGGACCGCTGCTGCAGTTTTCTTACTCATCTTGCTGCCTCCACTCTTTCCCCTTGGTATCTGTTTTTTAATTAGCAGGCAGACTTGATTCCTTTACAAGATTAGCCTAATCATGTCACTACTCTGCTCAAAGTACTCAATGAGTTTCCTATGACATCCAGATTAAAATCTAATTGCTCTGGCCTCCTTAATGCTCCTTCAACCTTCTAAACACATTTTCACTTGTGTCTGGGAGAAGGCCTGGGGCTTACCCTTCCATCTTCTTGATACACCTTTCCACATGGGTTGTCCTTTCACATTGTCAAGAATGGCTTGCCTTCACCACCCTTCTCTAAAATCCCCTCTTCTTTTAGTCTCTTTCCTTCCCCTGCATAAATTGTTCCATGGCATTTCTCAACTCCTGAAACACTGTGTATTTTGTATATAATATGTATATTTCCTATGGGTGTTTTGGTTTTACTGCATGCTCTCATTAGAATGCAAATTCCAGGGAGTAGGGATAGTGCTTCATTGTTTTGTTGTACCTATTGTAACCAGAACAGCACCTGTCAAATAGTAGAAGTTGAAAAATTATTGACTGGTTGAATTTCTTGAATCTGCAGTTTTTTAATCTAAAGCAAATATGATAAAATTTTATATTTGATAAGTCTATGTGCTGTCATCATGGAATTTTTCTACATTTTATAATTTAAAAAAAATGAAGACCCTTTATTCAAGATTAGACCTGCTTTAAAAAATGGCTTTGGGACATGAGAAGGGCCAGACAATAGAAGAAATGGCAGGAGGAGAACAGATAAAGAAAGATATTTCCCTTAATTTCATCTGACAGAATAGATCACAAATTCTTTACTAGGAAGTTATTATAAACTAATATCAAAACCTTATCACACATAACCTAATGTCATTGTAAAGAATGTGCCTGCATCCCCAAAGGCAAGGGAATTAAAAGCAAAAATGAACTACTGGGACCTTATGAAGATAAAAAGCTTCTGCACAGCAAAGGAAACAACCAACAAAACTAAAAGGCAACCAACGGAATGGGAAAAGATATTTGCAAATGACATATCGGACAAAGGGCTAATATCCAAAATCTATAAAGAGCTCACCAAACTCCACACCCGAAAAAACAAATAACCCAGTGAAGAAATGGGCAGAAAACATGAATAGACACTTCTCTAAAGAAGACATCTGGATGGCCAACAGGCACATGAAAAGATGCTCAACGTCGCTCCTCATCAGGGAAATACAAATCAAAACCACACTCAGATATCACCTCATGCCAGTCAGAGTGGCCAAAATGAACAAATCAGAAGACTATAAATGCTGGCGAGGATGTGGAGAAACGGGAACCCTCTTGCACTGTTGATGGGAATGCAAATTGGTGCAGTCACTCTGGAAAACAGTGTGGAGGATCCTCAAAAAATTAAAAATAGACCTACCCTATGACCCAGCAATAGCACTGCTAGGAATTTACCCAAGGGATACAGGTGTACTGATGCATAGGGGCACTTGTACCCCAATGTTTATAGCAGCACTCTCAACAATAGCCAAATTATGGAAAGAGCCTAAATGTCCATCAACTGATGAATGGATAAAGAAATTGTGGTTTATATACACAATGGAGTACTACGTGGCAATGAGAAAGAATGAAATATGGCCCTTTGTAGCAACGTGGATGAACTGGAGAGTGTTATGCTAAGTGAAATAAGCCATACAGAGAAAGACAGATACCATATGTTTTCACTCTTATGTGGATCCTGAGAAACTTAACAGAAACCCATGGGGGAGGGGAAGGAAAAAAAAAGAGGTTAGGGTGGAAGAGAGCCAAAGCATAAGAGACTCTTAAAAACTGAGAACAAACTGAGGGTTGATGGGGGTGGGAGGGAGGGGAGGGCAGGGGATGGGTATTGAGGAGGGCACCTTTTGGGATGAGCACTGGGTGTTGTATGGAAACCAATTTGACAATAAACTTCATATATTGAAAAAAAAAAAAGAATGTACCTGTCTATGTGTTTGTATACTAAAGGTAATTGTATAAAGTAAATAAAATTTCATTCCAAAATTATAGACTTAATCATCCTCAATTAATTCCTTTCCTGTTATATGATGTCCTGGGTTAAGAAAAGTACCTAGATTTCATTGATATATACTGAAAATTTATTAAAATAAGTAACTTTTAGAAAAAACTCATTGCAAGCTTCATTTATGCCTCTGTATGCCATGTCCTATATTTGCAGATGGCTTCAATTTGACATCATGGATTTTCTTTCTTCCCTTCTTATTCAATATAATTTATTATGCCCCTGCTATTTAGTCAATCCTCTAGGAATACAGCAGAAAAGAATGATGACAATCATCATATGATTATTGTCATTACATTATATAATATTGATAATATTTGTTTATCATAACAAGAGTCAACACTTATACAGTGCCTATTATGAACCAGATACTGTTCTAAGAGTTTTAGATACAATACTTCATTTAATTGTTACAACAACCTTAAAAAGAAATAGAATAGATTCACATAAAAAAGTACTGGAAGGTTAAGTATCTTGCCCAAGATCACTTAGGATCAACTTCAAGGGAAAGCAACTAGTATAGTTGCCTTGAAGGACCCTGTATTTAGAAAGGCTCACACTTGTTTTAATGCTCTACTGTGGCTGTCTCAAAATTCTTAACACATTTTTAGTAAGGTGCCCTGCATTTTAATTTTGTGTTAGGTTCCACAAGTTACGTAGCTGATTCTGCTTGGATATGAAAATGGGTTATTGATTTATGGCAACCTTGCAATTAATCACCATTTTCTACTACTTTTTTCTTCATGCAGAAAGGGAACTTTTCACACTTATTTACTCAACAAATATCACGTGCACGTCTTCTATGTTCCAGATACTATTCTAAACATTGGGGATACAGTGAGGAGCAAGATAGGCGATGTTCTCCTAATAATGAAGCTTATTTTAGTGGACATACAGATAATAAACAAATGAATAACAAAAAATCCCACATAGGATTGTGGTAAATTCTATGAGGTGAATTAAATTAGAATCATAAGATCAAAAATAACTGGTGGCTGCTATAGATTGATCAAGAAAGGATGACATGCAAAACAAGAAATAACCAACAAGACACCACCCAGGAGAAGGTCTGAAGAATGTTTCACTTAGTTTCATGTTTGCTCTTTATTTGTTCACCTTCAGAAATAGACTTGACCAAAACTAAGAGCAATTTATATTCCTCATTTCACATGCTTTTATTTGTTTTATTTATAATTCTTAGCGAATTCATTTTTCAAAATGGAAATTACATCAAAAGATCTGTTGAGAAAGCTTAGTATCTCTTATATTGAAATGCCAAAGGACTTTGTCAGTGATTTATGTGTCTATAAATTAAAGTCGGTATGCTTAGGAAAATCTGGCCATGATGCTAATTAATTGCAATGAGAACAAGATGGAACTGATTAAAATATTGACTCATCAAATCCAGGCTGCTGTGTGCTCTCCATGGGGAGTGCCACCTGAAGTTGTGTGGTGTCACATCACTGATGAGGAGTTGGCTCATAGCATGCACTTTCCAAAACCAGTAGAATATAAAACATTATATTTTACACCTTTTATTTCACAGATGGGGAATCTAAGGCACAGTAAGTTCATTTAGGTGGTCAGAGGAAGTTCAGGCCTCCCGATTCATGCCCTCCTGATTCCTGTTATTTATCTTTAATTAAGGATGGAACATCATGGCATATTTGTATTGCAAATAAGGGCCCTAAAGCAAGTCAGGATGATCTGCAGATGATTAGTTCTTCTGAAACGCTTATTATGCCCCACTTAATATACCTTCCCCTATACCACATTCAGACCCCAAGTCCACTTCCACACACAACCCCACATGCACATTTCATTCAGGAAGAAAAGGATCCTTATTCAACATAGATATTTGATACTTTAGAATTAAAACAAGACCCTGCTAATGAGATTATGTCATTCTTCATTCTTCTTTATACCCTTGCATGTCTTAAGTATTTCAGTATAGCCTACACTAAATTGCTCTTCACAAAAATAAGGTAAAGATATTAATAATTACATACCTTGCCCAATTAATATGTTTCTTCCACAGATTAAAAAAAAGTTCCCCTCCTAACAGTGATCAATTATTTGTAATTAGAATCTACTCTCCTTCATTTATCAAACTCTGCATTGCTGAAAATGACAAACAGCCCCTGGACATTTGAGAAAACAAGGAGTACAGTCAGAAATATGAAAATATTGTCTCTTAAGGAGTGTGGAGGAAATTATGCTCTTGGATTTCTAAGTACAGCTCACCTCAAGGCATGTTCTCATCTATTTGGAAACTCATTGGCTTTCTCTGACTTCTTTTTAGGGAGACAGAGCATGCGTGCAACCAGGGGGTAGGGACAGAGGGAGGAGAGAGAGAATCTTAAGTAGACTGCATGCCCAGCACAGAGCCCAATCTGGGCTTGATCCTATGATCCATGATGTCTCAGCTACTTACAATTTGCTTGTGAGGTTTTGAGAATGAATTAAGACACTGAATTAGAGAGTTCTCTATAGAATGTGAAGCAATCTGACTAGAATTCTTTTTTCTTCCGTGAAAAAGTAGACAATGTTGCATCTGCTTCTAGCAATCTAATACGACTATATTCATCAGAATATGGAGTCATTTTAAGCATTATTGCTTTCACAATTATACGTTAAAAAGGTGGAAGATAATAGGATATCTTCAATCATCGTGGCAAGACAACCTGAGTTCATATTACCATTTGTTTTAAAGTTTTGTCATTTTCTTCAGCTCTATTATTATTTCACAGCCTTTCCACCTTACCTGGTGAGAGCTGAATAATCCAGTGGTTAATAAGAATCTTTTTAACATTTTGGAGCGCCTGGGTGGCTCAGTCAGTTAAGCATCTGACTTTGGCTCAGGTCATGATCTTGCGGTTCATGGGTCAGAGCCCTGTGTTGGGCTCTGTGCTGACAGCCCAGAGCCTGGAGCCTGTTTCAGGTTCTGTGTCTCCCTCTTTCTCTCCCCTCCCCTGCTAATGCTCTCTCTCTCTCTCTTTCTCTCTCAAAAATAAATATTTTTTTTAAAAAAAGAATCTTTTTAACATTAAAAAAACCCGAATGTATGTATCCTGTTACCTTACCTTGTATCAAAATACATTATAATACCTTCGAGACAGAAACATCACTCCACATTTATTGCAGCTTGGAGCTATTTGTGATAACACTGTGAACACTATGTTTGGGTTTCAGCTTCATAAAGCTGGTGTATGTATACATGCTTGTGCTCTTGCAGGTCATGTACTTGATCTCATTTAACTGCCCTTACTAACCAGTGACATGTTTTTATTGGTGTAATACTGGATCAGAAGCCATCTCATTTCTGTGCCAAATAGACTCCATTACAGAGTCTGTTGCATTTGACATTATGGAACTAGCCTGAGAGATTTTTGTGGGCAACTGTTTTGTGGCAACTCCCTTGAAATCCATGGTGAAACTTGATCTTGGAAGGTTGGCTTTCTACTATTACATCTTTGCAAAGCCTTAGACAAATAAAATGCAGGAAGTTAACTTGAATTTAGATTGAGCTGTTTAGTAAATTGAACTCAACAAGTTTCCAAGTAGTGTAAAAATCATAACTGGTCACTGTGCTCTGTTAATTAATTAAAGAGACAAACTGAATTTAATTTTTTACTTAATTTAAAAACAAGCTACATATCTAACACATATCCTTAGAATGATCAAATTAGGGGTACCTACGTGGCTCAGTCAGTTAAGCGGCCGACCTTGATTTTGGCTCAGGTCATCATCTCACAGTTTGTGAGTTTGAGCCCCCACATCGGGCTCTGTGTTCAGAGTGTGGAGCCTGCTTCAGATCCTCTGTCTCCCTCTCTCTCTCTGCCTCTCTCCCTCTCTCTCTCCCTAAAAAAAGAAAAAAAAAAAACCTTAAAAGAAAAGAATGATCAAACTACGTCAAGTTCTTTGTAAATCTAAATCCATTCAGTGTAGATGAAGTTCACTATATTTAAAATATATCCAGCACTATAAAAATAGTTCTTTTGTATTTTATCCTTATTCTTCTTCTCTGTTACAGAATCTGATGCACTTGACAAAGCAGTTGTTCTGTCATACCTTTCTTCCTACTGTTAGGTCCTCTCCACAGCCATGACACTGGGCAATGTGTTACAAAGTCAACCCTTTATGTTTGCTTACATTAATAGGTAATTTGACTTCCTATATACACTTCATATTCTTAAGTTTCCCAATATTTTATATAAAATTTAAAACATAGATTCACTTGTAGTTTATACATTGCATAGAGTGCAAAATCCATGCATTCCCTGTGTATCATTTCTAATAGTCATTTAACCAATCTTGGCATATGAGAACTTCATACTCAGATTCAACTATTTCTGAAATTATGACATTTTGCTCTTCATTCCATATATTAGGAAGCTCAGAGTCATGTTAATTTCTCCCCCCTTTTTCATCTCTTTTCTATTCGAATCAATTTATAATTCCTTTTTGCTTTACTTTTGAAAAGTGTTGGTTCTTCCTGTTCTCAGTGCCTTTCCATAGTAAGATCACCAGGGTTAGTACAATACTGCCTAATGGGTACAGGTACCTCTAGACTCATCTTGTCATCTACCTCTCCGATGAGTTTCAATTTTATCTCTATGCAACTCTACTGAAGTTGTTTTCCTGGAATGAAAATACGATTGATTATCCCATTCCCCTGCTGGTGAACATTTCAGTTATTCTAATTTTCAGTGTCACAAACTATATTGCATATAACAATAGCATATATACCTATATATGCATGTATGAGTAATTTTGAAAACTAACAACCTAAAAGTGAAATTAATGGGTATGGGGATACATACTCTGTTAATTTTGATACATACTGCAAAAAAATCATTTTAAAGATGATATTCATTTATGTACCAACCCATAATATCTTTTTCTCCTCATACTTACTTTCAGAGGATATCATCAATCTTTGTAATTTTTTCAATCTTAGGGGGAAAAGTCCTAACTTCTTGTTTTTTCCAAATTATTAGTGAGTCTAAGCATCTTTTCATATGTCTTTATTATTCTATTGTGTTTCTTTTTCTGTAGTTTGCCTATTTATATGTTTTGCTTAGCTTAAATGTCAAAAACATGTTTCACAGTCAAACAAAATGTCCATATGTAGTTATTCTTTTTTAACAGCCACATAATGTTTTATTTTTTATTTTTTAAGTTTATTTCTTTATTTTGAGAGAGAGAGAGAGAGAGAGAGAGAGAGAGAGAGAGAGAGAGAGAGAATCCCAAGCAGGCTCTACCCTGTCAGCGATCATGACCTGAGCCAAAACCAAGAGTCAGACACTTAACCGACTGATTGAGCCACGCAGGCACCCCCTTCCTACATAATATTTTAAAACAAGTATATTTCATAATTTATTCAGTAGTTGCCATGTTAATAGATATTCAGAACGGTTCTAGTGTTTTGCTATTACTACTAATCCTACATTATACGTTTTTACCAAGAGATGTTTATAGTGCATTAGTAGAAATTGTGGTATTGCTGGGTTAAAACACTGACATATTTGCATACTTTTTTTATTTTAATAAATACTGATAGCTAACTTTTCTTTTGAAAATATTTGTATTTATATGTACAATCAGATTGAGAACATGCTTGTGTATTTGTATGACTACTGTATTTGGTAGTCTTTCCCACTAGATTGTAAGAACATTGAGAACAAGGAATGTTGTCTTTTGTTCACTCTGTATCCTCTTTGTGTAGTGTACTGCATGGCACATTATAGACACTTAAAAACATGTTTTATGAGTAAACAATAATTGAATGCATATACAAGTTCCTAAATTCTAAATGTGATACCAAACATTAAAATCATGATACCACTGACATTTCATTCCTTCAGATGGAAAAGATAATTGGCAAAATAATTTTATGGAGTTATTTGATTGTCATACATTTTAGTGTGTGTTTACTGATACTGATACCGTATGTATCGCATGACTGTGCATGTGCATATGACTGATGAAAATGACAGCAACTTTATAATCAACACAGAAACTATAATTCTGTGTCCAGAAAATTCTACCCCAAAGATTCAAGATTCAGAGCTTCTAAAATCCCTTCCTTTAGTTCCCAAACATTCTCTATTTTCTACAGATTCTTTTTTTAAAAAGTTTTTATTAATATATCTTGAGAGAGAGAGAGAGCACGTGAATGCATGAGTTGGGGTGGGGCAGAGAGAGAATCTCAATCAAGCTCTGCACTGCCAGTGGGGATCCCAACACAGGGCTCAAACTCACAAACCGTGAGATCATGACCTGAGCCAAAATCAAGACTGGGACGCTTGACTGACTGAGCAACCCAGGCGCCCCTGTCTACAGATTCTATGACTTGTAAAAAGAGAGATTAGCTGTTTTTAGACCATCAACACCCAACTGCTTTTTCTCTTTGATAATTGGAAGAACTCTAACTGTATTGAAAAAACAGAGGACTCTGGACAGAAAGTAGTTACATATAGGAAGCATTTTCCTTGGGGATAGATGCTAACACCATTTGTCTAGTCTAAAGTTTTCTGGGGGTCCCACTTTCTAGGAAGGACAAACGTTATCCATGTATTTTTCTAATCATATATCTTTGGTCTTTAAAAAAAACCGCTATAACCATTTTATTATGTTAAAGGATTCTGTGCACCAAAAATTGGGAAAGAGATCAGTGGGAATGCCTTGTCTCTGTTCCATATGGGGAGCCTCAGCTAGGAAGTCTTGTAGCCTGGAGGTAAGTTGATGACTAAAGGTTGGCATCATTTGAGGTCTTGTTCAATCATGTCTAGTGGTTGATGCTGGCTTTCAGCTGAAACCTTAGCTGGGACTCTATGGTACATGAAGTCTCTCCAAGTAATGATTGGGCTTCTTTACAGCAGTGTGACAGCATGGATTGAAAGAGCAAGTATCCCCAGTCCACAAGGCAGAAATGCTTGCACTTTTACAATCTAGCTTCAGAAGACATATAAAGTCATTTCTACTGTACTCTGTTGGTTGAGACAGTCACAAAGTTCCACCCAGGTTCATGGTGAAGGGGCACAGACCCAACACTAAATGAAAGAAATGATAAGGGCACATTATAAGAATATGTGGGATGAGAGATATTATCGTAGCCATTCCTGGAATATACAATCTGCAGTATTACTACTCAGAATTTGGTATTTGATATTTCTATGTATTTTTTTAAGTTTAGTATATATGCATGTAAAAATGAAAATACATTTTTATGCTTTAAAACTTTATATATATTTTTCACAAGCTATCTGTGGGTTTTTTTCCTCAATGTTGCTTTTTTTGTTCTGTTTTCTTTTGTTTTGAGAGAGAGAGAGTGTGCACAAGCAGGGGACAGGAGCAGAGGGAAAGAGAGAATCCCAAGCAGGCTCCACGCTCAACACAGAGCCAATGTGGGCCCAATCCCATGACCCTGGGATCAAGACCTGAGACAAAATCAAGAGTCCAATGCTCAACTGACTGAGCCACCCAGATGCCCTTCCTCAATGTTGTTTTATGAGTGATGTAGATTGTGGGGCACCCAGGTGGCTCAGTTGGTTAAGCATCTAGTTCTTGATCTCAGCTCAGGTCATGATCTTGCAGTTCCTGAGCTTGAGCCCTAAGTCCACCTCTGTGCTGACCACTTGGAGCCTGCTTGGGATTCTCTCTCTCTGCTCCTCCCCTGCTCTCTCTCTTTCTCTCAAAATAAATAAATAAACTTTAAAAAAAGGATTGATGAAGACTGATATGTATATCTAGTTCTTTCCTTTTAACTTCAATAGAATATCCTTTTGTGTAAGAATACCATAACTTATTTGTTCCTACTCCTGCTCCTCTGGTCTTAAAGTCCCAGCAAAAGTGAATTTTCAGCACTCTTTCACACTCTACCTGCAACGACAGCATGGTCCTCAATGTGTTAATTATAAGTTGCCACATTATGTTAACAGGAAAATAAAATTGAAATAGCTTGAGCCTCAAAATCTAGGCGAATGTTTAACTTATATACTCATTCCAAAAGTGTTTTTTTTCTAAAATTTTAATAGGTAATACTTGTAATATCATTATAAAATAACAATATGTTAAATGAATGAATCAATCAACCAGTCTCCTGATGATTAGCCAAGCAGTAAATGAATTCATGGCCCTCCATTTTCTGGAGACATACTTTCCAACTTGGCTTATCATACTTCTTCCTCTGCTGACATTGGCGCCTCCCCTTGGAATGCCTTCCATTCGAATTTCTGTCAGTTACAAACCTTTCCATCCTTCGAGCTGCCTCTGAAAGTCAGTCTGGCAGGGACAAAAGCTCAGGCTCCAGATTCAGACAAATCTAGATTTAAATACCTGTTCAGCCACTTTCAAACTCTATGAATTTGAGAATATTTTCTAGACTTTTTTGTTATCAATAAACTACAGATAATAATAATATTAACCTGGCAGACTTATTTTAAAAATTAAAAGATTTGTATCTTTTCTATGAAAAATGCTTATCATATGGTACATTTTCAATAGATATTAGTTGGATGGCATTTCCTTCATGACACCTCTGCCCACCAATCCCAGTAACATAGTGAGGTAGTTCCATCAATTTTTTTTGTTTATTAGAATCATATGGAGGATCTTTAAAATTCCAAATCCCAGGTTACACCTCAGAACAATTACCCAAGTCAAAATCTCTGGGGGTGGAACAGAAGAAGAATTTGTAATTTTTTTTTTTGAAATTCACTAGGTGATTCCAATGGGAAAACAAACTTGAGAACTATGGCAATAGTATCCCTCCAATCTTCCTGATCACAAAAGAAGCATCTGGAATATCTACTAAATAATTAAAAGAGCCTCCTCAAACCTAAGAATCTGATTCTCCAAGGCAGAGACATAGTAATCTGTATTGTTAAAAAGTGTCCTAGGTGGGGCACCTGGATGGCTCAGTGGGTTAAGCGTCAGACTTCGGCTCAGGTCATGATCTCAAAGTTGGTGAGTTTGGGTCCCAAGTCAGGCTCTATGCTGACAGCTCAGAGCCTGGAGCCTACTTCAGATTCTCTCTCTCTCTCTCTCTCTCTCTCTCTCTCTCTCTCTGCCCCTCTCCTGCTTGTGCTCTCTCTCTCAAAAAATAAACATTAAAAATAAATATTTTAAAAAAACATAAAAAGTGCCCTAGGTAAATCTCACCAACAGGAAGGTATGGAAACAAGCTATTGGTATATTGGATGTACTTCTATATTAGAGTCTCTGAATAATTTCTAAGCTCATTTTCAATGTGGGAGAGTTCCTCTTTCAATTTTGTGTTTCCTAAATAGTGCTTACATATATTGGGTATTCAATAAATGTCTTTAGTTGAACTGAATTAAGAAACACAAAAGTAGAGTAATTATTATAAGTCCATTTGCTAATTAAAACGTTTCCAATTTGTATTAAAAAGTGAAGGTGAAACACTAGTATCCAAAGTACAAACACTTGTACATAATCTGTCATCCGAAAAATGCTGGCATTAGCCTCAGCTTTGCCACCATCAAGCTTCAGGATCTTGGAAAGCCACTTAGCCTCTCTGAGCCTCAGTTTCCTCATATGCATAATGCTGTACATACACACACAGATTAGGCAGACTGTCTACAGTTTATTCATTGTAAATGCCAAACAAGTCCAAATTGTATTAGGTATGCATGAGGAGAAACGGAAGCAAATTTCTCTATTTTAGGTTGCCTCTCTTAATTTTTCTTCCTGGAAACAATTGCATCACTTTTCTACAGCCAAACATTCTTTCCCATTTTATGCGGCTCTTTAGTATCTGCAGATGAAATGTGCTCAAAGCCTCAACGCCACTGCCCTTCCCACAGGGGCGACAGCCTCCAGGACTGCACTCTGCCACTGCTACATATGTCTGTGCTTATTTTTATTCTGAGACTTCTCTCTCACTGTCTGGTTTGTGAATTATGTGTCTGCTTTCTGTTTCCTGCCAGAATGTTCTTTCCTCAGCAGTCGGTCATTTTTCATCAGCAGACATACACAATCATCACCCTCATTGGTAATCCTCTCACTGTACCAAATGAAAAACATATTTATTTTTGTTGCTGTATTTTAACCCCATCTTTTCTCACTTTTCAATGAGTTTGGTTTTAAGATTAAGATGATCAGAATAAAAGAACAGATATAAGATGGTTCGTCTCTGGTCTTCCTACTCAAAGATTATAACAGAATCACCCTCAGAAAGGAGAGAATAGTCAGTAATTAGCTGCCAGTTTATTTTTCACTAATTATGTGGAAGAAAAGACAGTGATATTGAAAAACTATTGATCTCAACTGACTTGAATGACTTGAATACACACAAACAAGGAGTGATATCAGCGCTAATAGGTACAATTTTTATAGTCAATTTCTATAACTGAAATTATAACTCTTTCTTTCCATCATTTTCTGTAAGAATTCATACACTTAAAGATGATTGAATTTTTTTTAATTTAGGACAAAATAGATATTAAATGAAGTAAAATGAAAAAATATAAATAACATCTGATATCAAAATACTTTTAAAAGAAAATAATATTGGATTAGAACCATGGTGCATGTCTCTTGAATAAGAATATGCTTTTTTTCAGTGCTGCCTTTTGCAAAATGTGATTGAAAATGTTATCCAAAAAAGGAGGTAAAATGTTATAACTAAATCTAACCTGGCCTTGGGACCAACACCTGTTTCATTTCTTCAATTGATGGTTTAAATGTTAGGCAAAGGCCAAATGTCCATGATCATTCTGTAGGTCATTCAACTACCTGCAGTCACAATGAGTCATATAGCATAACAGAACAGACGAGAATATCTTATGGTGGTTCTGTTTCTGTATCTGGATGAAACTAGCAGAGAGATTTTTCAGCAAGACATCTACAATAATTGTCCCAAACTTGAATGAATCAACAAATCTCTGTTCAGTGCCAGTAAACACCTTAGGAGATAAAGTAAAAGATGAAGAAGAAAGAATAACTGCCACTTCAGGTTTTAAGCTGCATATCGAGGACTGATCATAGAGGGGTGGCTGTTGAAGACGTAGAGATAATTGGCACATGATCCTGAGACAGATGGTTTTAATAAACCCAGGAGCTATAATCTGATGGAGTTCCATTCTTACATCCATTGAGCATTGTTCCTCAAGATAATCACTCTGAGCAGATATACAATATTCTCCGTAATTGTCAGTGCTCAAAACAATTTTGAAATACCTCTTTTGGTAGAAATAATGCATTTTTCAAATGACAATGTGACTTGTTTGTAATTGGTCCTAATTTTTTAATTGTCTTTGGAAATATATTTTTATATATGTGCATGCATAGAAAAGTGTTTAAGAACATGGAATCTGGATCAAAAATACCTGGGCTTAAATTCCACCTCTACCAATTCCTACCTGTAAGAACTTGAACAAGTTACTTAACCCATCTGTGCATAGATTTCTTTCTCTATATCTCTGTACCTAATTCACAGAAAGGTTGTAAGGATCAAATGATTATACATATATGTGCAGATACATGTGTATACTATAAACATACATATATAAAACGCTAAATGAGAATTTACTGTTATTGTTATTATTGAATAATTAGAGATCATCTTTCTTTTCATATTTTTCTTGGTGACGAGTTTCCTTTGAAGTTATTTTATTTTTCCCTTTGTAAATTAATACCTTTAACCATGCTAAGTATATTTTCAAAATGTTATAAATTTTACTAGAAGTAAAATTAATATAATAATCTTAATAGGGGCCCCAGGGTGGCTCTGTCGTTTAAGTATTCAACTCTTGATTTTGGCTCAGGTCATGATCTCATGGTTGTGAAATTGAGCCCCACGTTGGGCTCCACGCTTGGTGTGGAGCCTGCTTAAGATTCTCTCCCTGTCTCTCCCTCTGCCCCTCTCCCCTTCGCTAACCCTCTCTCTCTGTCAAAAAAAAAATTAAAAATAGTAATTTTAATATAAATTGACATGATGATCTCAATATGGTGAATAGTAATTATTATATGTTAATTATTCTATATGGTTATAGAATAACTTTAAATTTTTACATTTAGGAAATATATGAAAATAATATTTATATGATATTTAATATTTCCACAAAAGCACGTAGCCTATCTCTCCCTTTTTATGTTTTTTTTTTTTTATTTTTAAATTTTTTTTTTTTTCAACGTTTATTTATTTTTGGGACAGAGAGAGACAGAGCATGAACGGGGGAGGGGCAGAGAGAGAGAGGGAGACACAGAATCGGAAGCAGGCTCCAGGCTCTGAGCCATCAGCCCAGAGCCCGACGCGGGGCTCGAACTCACGGACGGCAAGATCGTGACCTGGCTGAAGTCGGACGCTTAACCGACTGCGCCACCCAGGCGCCCCTCCCTTTTTATGTTTTAATGTTGCTCACCAACAGTTTATAATTTAATTCATATTGTTATTTATATGTATTTTGCATTTTTAAATATCTTTTCTTTTTTTAATGTTTATTTATTTATTTATGAGAGAGAGAGAGAGAGAGAGAGAGAGAACACAAGTTGGGGAGGGACAGAGAGAGAGGGAGACACAGAATCCGAAGCAGGCTCCAGGCTCTGAGCTATCAGCCCAGAGTTGGATGTTCAACTGACTGAGCCACCCATGTGCCCAATATGTATTTTAAATTTTTCTGTGATTTATTATGAATGGAATTTTTTTCCCATTGTATTTTGTAACAGGTCATTGCTGATATCTTAGGTTGGTTTCCCAAAAGCAGATGTGGAGACAAATATTCATATGCAAGTAATTTATTAAGAAAGTATTCCCATGGAAATGTATTCCCAAGAGAGTGGGGTTAAGGAGGACAGAGAAGAGGTAAAATCTCAGCAAGGATACAGTCTCAGACCAAGTCTTGCCTAAAGTACCTTCAACTTTATCCTATGGGGAACTATGACATGTAAGCTAAGACTCATGTCAAGGAACTAGAGCTTTCATATGCCCATGCATGTCAGTCAATGGTTAATGGACAGACCCAGGAAATATAAATTCCCAGAAACTTCTAGATATTCATTGAGACAATGTAAACACTAGTAACCTGAATGCAGTTATGCAACAAACAAGTGCCACAAATCCACCTACTGGAAATCAAAGATACTAAAGCCATGGCACATAAAAACAGTAAAAAGAGGACCTGACGCTCAACATCACTAATCATCAATGAAATAAAAGAAAAGCAAATCAAACCACAATGAGATATCACCATATATCTGTCAGAATAGCTAAAATAAAAAAGACAAGAAATAACAAGTGTTGGTGAGGATGCGGATACAAAGGAATCCGTATATGCTGCTGATGGGAATGTAAGTTGGTACAGTCATTGTGGAAACAGTATGAAAGTTCCTTAAAAATTAAAAAATAGAAATACCATATGGCCCAATAATTCCACTACTGGATATTTACCCAAAGGAAACAAAAACACTAATTTGAAAAGATCTAGCATCCTGATATTTATTGCAGCACTATTTACAATACCCAAGTTATGGAAGTAACCTAAGAGTCTATTGGTAGATGAAAAGAAAAAGAAGATTGGTATATATCTACAAAGGAATATTACACAGCCATAAAAAGGATGAGATCATGCCATTTGCAACAATATGGGTGGACCTAGAAAGTATTATGTTAAGTGTAATAAGTCAGACTGAGAGAGACTAATACTTTATGATGTCACTCATATGTGAAATCTAAGAAATAAATAAATAAACAAACAAGAAGCAGAATCATACCTGTAAATACAGAGAACAACTGATGGTTGCCAAAAGGGAGGAGAGTTGGTGGTGGGCCAAATGAGTGAAGGGAAATGGGAGATAAGTGATTCCAGTTATGTAATGAATAAGTCACAAGAATAAAAGTCACAATGTAGGGAATAGCATCAATATCATGATAGTGTTGTATGGTGACAGGTGCAAACTTCATCTGGAGTGAACATAGCATAATGTATGAACTTGTCCAATCACTCTATGTACACCTGAAAGTAATGTAACATTGTGTGTCAGCTATACTCAAAAAATAAATAAATAAAAAGAGAAAGAGGGAGAGAGAGACAGACAAACAGAGATTGAGAAGGAGTAAAGGTGACAGGAGACTTTTGCATAAGATTCCTGCACAGAATCTGTCAGCTTCACTTACAAAAATCATAGAAAATACAATTTTCTATAGAGGTGCTATTCACTTAATAAAATAGATGTTTTCCTGAAAAAAATAAATAAAAGAGGATCTGAGAAGATCATGACAGGGCATCTATATTGTCCCCTTTGGGACAAGCCTTGCTTGTCTCACACCCATTCCCATCTTATATTGAGTTCACTCCATCCTGTAACAGATTCTTCAAAATGATGGTTGGTCACAGTTTCTTAGAAAAAAATAGTTTGTATCTGGAACAGTAGCTGGAATTGGAGTTGTTACTTGATAAAGTTTAAAATAATGCAATCATTTTCAAAGACGCACCACACTCTACACAGGCTAATAAGAAGAGATAAATGGGAATGTGAACAGCATCACTACCCTTCATCTTCTGAGCCTTTCATAGTGGCACACACTTCAGCAATTCCCAGCATAAGTAAAGTGTACTTTCAATTCAACATCCTGAAGACAGGAGAAGTTCAAAGGCTTCCATGCACCCTTCCTACCATAATGACCATCACTTCCTGGATCATAGGGCCACTGGAGGGATTCTTCCAGATGCCAAGTATGCTCATTCCAAGTATACATTCAGGAACTGAAGAAATAAACACAGGATGGGTCTGTGGATCCACTGGGCACCTGATGATTCAAACTTGGGACATAGCTCCATTTATTACTTGATTATTATAAACCTCACATTGGTATTTTGAGTCCCTAAGAATTGGTATTAATATCCAAGAGTTTATATTTCTCATTTTCTCCAATGTACAATTACTGTAGCAATTTACCTCAGATTTCTTTTAACAGGGCTGGAGGAAGAAAAATTGTTGATGCCCATGGCAGTGTTGAATGCGAGCCCAAACTCTTCCTTCAATAAAGAGGCTCTTGGTCTGTGAACTGACTTAGGTTTGGAATTAGGGGAGATGACATGATTCTCCATTGTGTTGACTCAAATAATTAATTTAGGCCACTACCTGGAATTTTTCTTGTTCTAGATCAGGTAATGTTTTTGCTATGCTGTACATTTACTTTGTTTTAAGGACGTGAGATTGATTAGCTATTTCTAAAGATTTCTGTGGGTCAAAACTTCTAATGTACTTACACTAATATTCTCACTTAGTCCCTGGCCATTAAATGTTGCATTATCTTCATGAGTAGCCCAGCTCAATGATGGCATATCCTAACATTAAACCTATTGAAGACATTCCCATATTTTAAAGATATGGATGTTCCTCTCACCTATGTAATTTCCCAATGACTGAGTGAAGGCAGTGTCCTTTGGGCTCTCACAGAATAAGCAATGTGGGGAGGACTGGTTGCACATGATAAATCCATTCCAATTTGCCTATTTCCCTAAGTCCTTGAATTCTTTCCTCTATATTATACCAAGGAAGTTCTGGTATCTCAAACTTATTATTGAGTTACTGGAAACAAATTTTTACTCAACAAACCAGGTAAAATGTTAGAGGCCCTTCCACCTGTCACAATGAATACATTACATTCAGACCCTTTGATAGGTGCACCCATATCAATAAATTTGGCCTTATCTATTCATACACATTTTGCAATTGATTTTGAAGTATAAGCTATTTCCTCCAGGTCACTTTGAGCATATCCCTTGGAGCATGCTGAGAATTGACACCAGTTATAAGATGGTTGGGATGAATCTTGAGAAGAAGGGGCATTACTTGTATGACAACTAAATCAGGAAAGGTTATTACAGTATCTTTAGTAAGAGAAAGCTAACCTCACAACAGGAGGGAGGGCTATTTCCATTAGCAAAGAAAGTTTAGAGTGTTCAAATGTTCAACATTCTTAACATATCTAAGTCTTCCCAATTATCCTATTCCAAGTCTCAGGGTCCACACATTCTCCATCAATGTCCTGACTTTCACATTAAGAGATTTGATGAGGCTGTGAATTCACCTTTTGTAATCCATACAATGAAATTTTGTTTCTGATTTTTCAGGGAGATTATCATAGAACTTCAGGAAATTCTCTGGCTCCCTGATTGTGACTTGACTGAGATTCACATCACTTGAAAGTTTAAAGATTTGAAGTATCATTTTCTTTCTGAAAGCACTTCAATGCACTGGGGAGCAGCCATCGTCCTCCACAGTGTTTTTGATCATCATTGGAGCCACGACAGTGAAACACATCAGTCACTTCAATTCTCCAACCATTTGTTTCACTGGATACTTTACCACACAATCAACTGGAGATGATAAATGTGTTAATCATGACATCACTGAATGCCATGACTTATCTGGATCCCATTTCATTTTCGCAAGAATGGTAGCACTGCATTCAAGTTTAGTTCAGAGAGAAATTGAACCAATCCCTAAAGACAACCCAAATGTTTGCAAAGACAAACACACCTTGGGACAAAATACTTGCAATGCATTTAGCTACAAATGATTAATATCCAAAACATAAAAACGAATTTCTACAGCTAGTAAGAGAAAAACTAATACCACAAGAAAAAATAGGCAAAGGCATATGAACTACCAACTGCACAAAGGACATGACCAATAAAAGCATGGTATAATCTGATTAATTGAGTACTTAATCTGTAGGTAGTGGTCCTTTTTATTTCTAATTCTTTTGTCTTAAAAAATAATTTTTTGATATTAATAAAGTAATAAGAGTTTCTTTGGTTAATATCTTCTGGGTCACTTTTCTTTTTGCTATCTTTCTGCATCTTCAGTTGTCGGCTGTAAACTGCATAGAGCTGATTTTTAAAAATATAACCTATTTATTCTCACTGCTGAAAATGATCTTTTTACATTTATTGCAGTTATTGCTATATTTGGAGCTGTTTCCACTCTGATCATTTCCATCTCATCTTTGGTGCTATCGTTGTGCCATATTTTACATGTCTGTTGATTTATTTTAATGTGTAGGCACTATTGTTATATATATTCAATGATTGTTTATATTTATTCATGTGTTTAACATGTTAATTTTGGGGGCGGCTGGGTAGCTCAGTCAGTTAAGGGTCTGACTCTTGATTTCAGCTCAGGTCATGATCTCACAGTTCTTGAGTTCGAGCCCCACATTAGGCTCTGTGCTGACAGTGTAGAGCCTGCTTGGGATTCTGTGTCCCTCTCTCTCTTTTCCCCTCCCTCTCTCTCAAAAATAAATAAACACTTTTTTAATGTTAATTTTTTTGCTCATTTAATGTATCTCACACTCTTTCTAGGATAATTTTCCTTTTATCCAAAGTACATCCTTTTCAAGTTCCTTTAGTGAGTATAAGAATAAACTCAGTATTTATTTGTCCTAATTTGAAAAAAATTAATGAATGAAAAACTCTTATTCTTGAAAAAGAGTAAATATTCTAGATTATTTTTTTCTCATAACTTTGAAAAAACCCTTCCTGTCTTTTCTGGCTTTCACTGTCATGAAATCTGCTGTCAATTTTATTCACATTAAGTTCATTTTTCTATGGTTTCTTAAAGATCTCTTTACCTTTGGAGGTCAGTTAGGAAACTGTAATGCATTTAGGAATTGATCTTATCTTCCTTTTATCTGCTTAAGATTCATTTAAGCTTCTGTAATTCAGTAATTCATGTCTTTAATCAATTATGAAAAGTCTTAGACTTTATCTATTAAATAGATTCTTTCCTTCATTGATTCCATACTCTTCTAAAAGTCCTATCGGTTTGATTAAAACTTTCATGGTAAATATGTTTGAATATATTTTTTATTACAGATTCTTTTTGTTTCCTTGTATACTTGTTCTTCTTAAAATATGTGCATGTTTCTCATATTTTCTATGTTGCAGTTGTTTCCAGTGTTTTAGTTTTAACTGTGATTTCTATTCAGTGGACTTTTTCTGGGGAATTTTCACCTGTCCTGGGATGCATCCTTCTTCAGAGGATATATTTTTCTGACCACATATGTGAAGCATCTTATTTCATGCTGTTTATTTTGTTATTTCTTTCTGTTCCATTTTGCTTTTCTTTTATTACGTGTTATATTTTATTTGCTTTCGGATCAACTTAAATTCATGTTTCTGCTTGTGGTTCCCGAAAACCACAAGAGACCAATGCGATTACACATTCTCAATGTAAACTTTTTGCTCATTGTTTGACCACTGAAAGTAGTAGCCAAACCAGATAATTTTCTTTGTCTTCTTTCTTTACAATAAAATTTTTTTGGTTGTTATTTTTGGTTTGTTTTATTTTTCTCATCTATTCTTTTACTAATATTTAACTCTTTTGATTCTCAACTCTGTTCAAGAACTTCACATCCAACCTCCTTCCCTTTGCCTAAAGACAGCCAAGGCCTGGTCTCCTGGGAAAGCTTCCTGGTTTTCTGGGATTCTTCTGCAGAAGAATTATAAATTTCAGTTCTATTTCCCAATCAGTTTTCTAACTCTTTGGTTTTTATCTCTGGAGATTCCCTCACCTTTTGATGAATGCATTAAAAATTGTTTGTTATATTTTATCCTCGTAGAAATGTATGCTGTAGTGAAGTTTTTCTGAGTATGGATTCTGCATCATTGCCAGAAATACAAGTCCTGAAATTTTCACTTAAATTTCATCTTTTATTCAAGAGTTCCTTGAAGATAATATTTGATTTTCAAATAGTTGTTGAGTATTGCTGTTTGATTTTTGAGATTTATTGAAGGGTTATTCTAAAATATGACCTGTGTGTTTCCCCAATTGGGTAACTTATTGGGATTTCTTATGTGGCCTAGAATATCATCAATTTGGTCAACGTTTTAAGAAAAATGAAAAGGATTATGTATATATAGATATATAGATATATATGTATAGATATAGATATATATATCTATATTTATATAGATATAGATATCTATATTTATATAGATATAGATATCTATATTTATATAGATATATAAATACACACACACACATACATATGCATTTTTTTTTGAGAGAGAGAGAGAGAGAACAGGGGAGAGGAGCAGAGGGGCAGAAAGAGATGGGGGGGGAGAGAAAGAGAGCAAGAGAGAGAATCTCAAGCAGGCTCCATGCTCAGTGGAGAGCCAGATGTGGGGCTTGATCCCACAACCCTGAGATCAGGACTGAAATCAAGAGTCAGATGCTCAACCTATTGAGTCACCCAGGTGCCCCAAGGATGAGATATTTTTAAGGGAAGAAATGTCAATTATCAATCTACTAGAATTTACTATTAAATCTATTAGGATGTTCTATGTTCTTATTTATTTTATAATTTATCATTTGCCAAAAATTGAAAGTGGTAAGAACAACACGTTTCAAATTGTACTATTTTACTTACTTTTCTTTTCTCTAGTAGTTTCTGCTCTGTATACATCAATGCCACGTTATTTGCTGCTTAGATTTTGGTTCTATTATATGCTCAGTGCAGACAGTAATGTTCATCTTTCTTCCATTTACTGGTTTTGTTTGTGAATTATATTTCAGAGGACATTTGTAGTCACACTCCTAATAAATAATAGTTATTGTTTGCTGAATATACCTTTGTTCATCCTTTTGTTGTTTACTTTTTTCTGCTGTACTGTTTTGTGTATGGTACATATTTACATATTTGGGGTGACCAAATGCTAATCTTTTTTTAAATTCCAATATAGTTAACATACAATGTTAAATTAGTTTTGGGTGTACAATAGAGTAATTTAACAATTCCATACATAATTCACTGCTCATTATGAGACCTTCAGCTATTTCTCCCATCCCCTCCCACCACCCCCCCCATGGTAACCATCAGTTTGTTCTCTATTAATCTTTATGCTTTATAAGAGAGTTAAACTTCTTTTTCCTTTGCATTTATGATTGTGTATGAGATATTTAGTCATACGAACATCCCTGTGTTTCATGCTCTGTTTATTTTGTGCCTCCTTTCTGTTTCCTTTTACTTGTCCTTCTCTATCTAGATATTTTGTTTTATTTCTGTAGTGATTTAAAAGTCACGTTGTTTTTATGTTTCTACTGATCACTTACAAATTAACATTTAAAAAATGCAGTGGAAAATATCTATATTTAAATTTTTCTACATCAGTGCAGAAGTGCTATCCGTTGACTTCCTCCTATGAAAGACGAGAAATGTAGTGTGCTCTACTTCCTCTCCTCCTGCCACCAACCCCACCCACTGCTTAGTTTTAATAAAAAATAATCTGGATTCTTAGGTCCATTTTGGTATTAATACATGGTATGTATCTGAAAGAATTGTCCTTGTATGCTAACATTAATTGTTACAGCTGTTTTTATAGCTCCTAGGTATCAAATAAAACAATCTTCAAATAGTTTCAATGCTTACTGTCATTTTATACCATAACTTCCCCATTTTTGTGATCTCTATTTTAATTAATCTCTTTTTCAACTGCTAAATTTTTTTTCAGAAGTGAATGTGGGCAGTGTATTTTCTTACAGTTTGCATGCAAGAAAAGAACTTTCTGTTGCCAAAACACATGACCAATAATCCGTCTGTGTTACAGGATGTTTCACTGGAAGCATTTTCCTTCGAAAAAGAAAAAAGAAAGGAAAAGAAAAAAAAAACTATGCCCCAATTTTTCCCCCTAAGGCACTTAATAATGCAGGGATAATTTTATTGCCTGATTTTTTTTCCTTTGGATCATTTAAAAAATATCTCAGGTCAGAGATCGAGTTGTCATCAGGGAAATAGGTTAGCATATCCCCACATAATTCAAGAAGGGCCTTTGCCTCTCTACCAATTCTTCCCTGTTGTCCTTGTCTACAAGAGAAGCAAGTCTCTACAGGACATGGTTTACCATTTGCCTAGCTGCCTATACCAGAGAGGAGACATGGAAGCACTGGGGACCACCATGTCAGGAGTCACTCTCCATGCTGTCAACTCTCTGCTTGGTGGAGCTTGAAACATAGTTACATGTTTAAAAAAGAGAGAAGCAATCCAAGCGAAGCACCCTTCATAGGCTACAAGTCTCATTTGCCTCCTTCATTCACCTCTTGATGTAGATACAAATATTATTTTTCATCCCCATCTTTCAATATTCATGTAAACTCATGAATCTGACTTTAGCTCTTTCATAAGAAGAAAGGTATGGCTCAGCCTCTTAAGTCTTGGTACCACCATCACAAAACAAAAACTTCTTGGCATGAAGACAGATCACATGTATCTGTGGAATATATACTGAGTGACTCTGTTTTGACTTTTCTTTATGAAATTGAACTTGGTTTTCTATGCCATCTGCCTTTGTGAAGGATATTAAATGAAATCATCCTATGAAATTCATAAACATACTCACTGTCAGATATTGATGAGATAGTGTTAATTACTTTGCTCAGTAAGGCTGTCACCTGTAGATTCAGCCTTAACCTAGGTTTGAAAACATATCTTGTCCCAAAGTAGAGAAAACTTTAATTTTGTTCTGTCGATATATCCTAATGTCTAAAATTAGGTTATTGTCTTGTGACTTAGTTTCAGTAAGTGAATTCTGTTCTAGTAAGGCTATTTCTTCCCAGAAGGTCTCTGTTCTGCCTTGTCCTCATCAGTCTTCCTAAGTATTAGGAAGCTGTCTCTAAACTCCTGTTCTTATGATAGAATGATGGCTATCTGGATGAGACGGATTGGCCTCACATAGCTCTTCGCACTTACTGGTTCTCAGCCTACTGTTCTCCGTGCATCTCTTGGCCATTGACTGTATCTCTCTTCAGAGCCTTCTCATTTCTTTCCCACTTCAGAGGCTTTCCAAAATACTCTGCCATACCTCAGTGGGCCTATGCAACCCTATGAACCTGCATTCCTAAATCCAATCTATCCAACCATCCACCAAGCTCTTAGTTCTAACACAATATACTTATTTTTCACCAGAACTAAGGCAATTCTCAAGACTTTATCTGACATTGCTTCTGAGTGACTAAGGTCTTTGGTGAAGACAATAATATTTGCAGTGACTTGAGGAATGTGCCATAATGTATGAGGGGAGCTTTTGAGGGCATATTTCCAGTCATCTGATACTGAAATTTAGTTCATTCAAATTAAGATGATACCTCCTTCACACCACATAATTTTACCTCTTTTTGGCATGTAAATAATTCAAGAGTTTCTAGGCATGTTTTGCATTTTTTCTCTAATCATCTTCACAAAGGAAACCATGAATGGTTATTCCTCCACCACTGAGTAGTACAAAGAAAGAAATATACAAGTATCTTCATTTGTTTTGCATGCTTCTAAGTAAACTTTAACAGTATTTCTACATATATTTTCCAACAAGTAGAAATTCATTATTAAAATACTGGCAACTTAGGGGCGCCTGGGTGGCCCAGTCAGGTAAGCATCCGACTTTGGCTTAGGTCATGCTCTTATGGTTTGTGAGTTTGAGCCCCATGTCAGGCTGTGTGCTGGCAGCTCAGAGTCTGGAGCCTGCTTCAGATTCTCTCTCTCTCTCTCTCTCTCTCTCTCTCTGCCCCTCCCCTGCTTGCACTCTGTCTCTCTCTCAAAAAGAAATAACAATTAAAAAAAATTTTAATAAAAATAAATAAATAAATAATAAAATACTGGCAACTTTTATTCTGCTTAAATCAAGAAATGGCTATTTTATCCCAAAAGGGATGAACATTTTCAGAAATTCTGTTGGGATAATCCTTGTTGAGGTATGGATTGAAAATTTCTAATTTGAATCCAATTAATAAAAGAACAAAACAATCTAAACCTTTTAACAATTGTCTTTTTTTTCTGAGATAACCATTTTATCTTCTTGAATCTCTGCATGACTTGAGTTTCTATGATGACTTTGCACATAGTTATTTCTATTTATCAGTGAGCATTTATTGAGTGCCCATTATCAATCAGACCCTTTTCTAAGCATTTCATGTGTGCTACCTTGCTCCATTTCACATCAGACCTCTAATGCAAGGTCATCACCTTTCCATTGATGAGAAAACTGAGACCCAGACAGCTCCCCATTGCATCCCACTATTAAAGAACTTCTATCCAAACATTCTGGAGGGATAGGAGAAAAGAGAGCTAATTGTTAATATAAACATGTTACCTAGAGCATAGTGATTCTATAAAAAAAAATATGTATTATATTTAAACAAATACCACTGTCAGGCACCATCCTTTTTTAAAATAAATACCCACAATTTACAAATATCAACAACATGATGAGATAAGTACTATTCTTTTTTTTTAATGATTATTTATTTTTGAGAGAGAAAGAGAGACAGAGTGAGAGCAGGGGCAGGGCAGAGAGAGAGAGAGACAACAATCTAAAGGAGGCTCCAGGCTCTGAGCTGTCAGCACAGAGCCCAATGTGGGGCTTGAACCCACAAACTGGAAGATCATGACCTGAGCCAAAGTCCAAGATCAGTACTATTCTTATCTCTGTTTTGCAAATGAGAAAACTGAGGCACGGAGAAATTATAATTGAGATACCTCAGTAAGTGGTGAATCAAAATTTTAGACCCTGGCAGGCAGGTTTCAGTGTCCATGTTCATAGTCATGACCATCATACTAAAAAGCAAAATTAAAGGGTGCCTGGGTGGTTCAGTTGGTTGAGCATCTGACTTCAGCTCAGGTCATGATCTTGCAGTTGGTGAGTTCAAGGTACCCCCAACCCTTCACCTCTTACCCTCCCACCTTCCACCCCCTGCTGAGCCCCACATTGTCGGGCTCTGTGCTGACAACTCAGAGCCTGGAGCCTACTTTGGTTTCTCTGTGTCCCTCTCGCTGCCCCTCTCCCACTCATATTCTGTTTCTCTCTCCTTCTCAAAAATAAATAAACATTAAAAAAATTGAGAAAAAAAGAGTTAAAACAGCACAGGCAATCTGTACAGAGCAATAACCGATAGTGATATTTCCTTATAATGTTTTCCTTTCCACAGATTTGAGATTTTTGAATTTTGCATGCAACTCATCTCATTGAGAATAACTATGCTTTATGTGCCTTTGCTCTGGGTTTTAGACAGTATAGTAAAGAATGAAAATCAGTGACTGACAAGGAAAGTCAAAATGAATGTTCAAGGGCTTTCTCCTTTGGGAAGGATCGTTCCTAGGAATTTGTTATTTATTTGGGGGATTATAATATTTGAGTGAAATATATTCATAGAATTATTAAATGTGAAATGCAAAAAAAAGAGCTTTGAAATGTAAAAAAAAATTTAAAAAGGCACTATCCAGAAGTATTTTTCTGCAGAATAATTTTAAATCACCTTAGCTTTAAACCTTCAGTTTATACAACTTAAGCGTTAAGGAAGAGTTGTTTATTTTTCAGTAAGTGAAATAAACTCCATCTCAAGTGATGTGCTACTAAAGGTGGCACGAGAAAACACATTTTAAAAAGTATTCTTTTCTTTTTACATTTTTGCAGCTCTCTGCTTGTCCTTGGGAATTTGTTTCTTTAAACACTTTACCAGTCGGCGTCTGCCCCCTGTGGTAAGCTGAGGAGGCAGCAATAGCATGTACATGTTAGTGTGTATTACAGAGTGTGTGTGACGAGGGCCCTGCACTTTGTACAAATTCAGCCCTATGGCCTTTTAAGGAGGTGTGACAGGGTCACTGGAGGACTAAGAGAAGGGAAAAATAGCACTCTGGATGCCCTGTGCTTCTAGGGGAGCTAGAATGCTGCAGGATCTGTTTTATTTCCTTGGTTCCTATGACGGCAGCTGTGAAATCCTGGCCCAGGGAATAATCCCAGTGGAGTACCTGGCTTCTTGTTTCCCCAGGCGTCTGGGAGACGGGATGATGGCTCAGGCCTCTAGGATTCAAAGAGAAGTGATCTCAGTTAGCCTGAAGACCCCAATCAATCAATTTGCTAAATACCAATTTGTTAAAGAAAAGCTGTTCTCTGTGGAAAAATGTAAATCAAATTGGAGACTTTATGTATTTAATGTTCTACTTTATTTACAAATAGTTTTAAAATTATCCACAGAGAGGCACCTGGGTGGCTCAGTCCATTAAGCATTTCATTCTTAGGTTTGGCCAGGTCATGATCTTGGGGTTTGTGAGTTCGAGCCCCACATTGGGCTCTGTGCTGACACCCAGAGCCTAGAGCCTGCTTCTGATTCTGTGTCTCCCTCTCTCTGCCCCTCCCCCACTTGCACTCTCTCAAAAATAAACAAACATTAAAAAATTAATAAAAGATAAAATAAAATAAAATAAAATAAAATAATCCACAGAGAGATATATACCTAGGTAAAGAGCAAAATTATGCTAACATCAACTAGAATGTTTCTGTCCAAAATGCTAATATTCAGGCAGGGGAGGGGCAGAGAGAGGCAGAGAGAATCCCATCCTGTCAGCACAGAGCCAGATGCAGGGCTTGAACTCATGAACTGTGAAATCATGACCTGAGCCAAAAACAAGAGTCAGATGCTTTACCAACTGAGCCATCCAGGTGCCCCACACGCTGAATACATTTGTAAGCAGCCTGGAGAGAATGAGGGGAAAAGAGGTGAAGAAGGAAGAATATATCAATGCTGACTCTCAGTGAATGGATGGTGTACTACTATTCAGATGTTTATAATTTATTTTTTTATTGAGACAACATTCTAGGTATGGTGCTGCAATACCATTGACTTGAACTCAGAAATGAGAATACCTGATTCTAGGGGAGACTGGGTGGCTCAGTTGGTTAAGCATCAGACTCTTGATTTCAGCTCAGGTCATGATCTCACAGTTTCTTGAGTTCAAAACCTGTGCCAGGCTCTGCACTGATAGTACAGAGTGTGCTTGGGATTCTCTCTCTCTCTCTCTCTCTCTCTCTCTCTTTCTCTCCCTTCCTTTCTATCTGCCCCTCCCCTGCTCACGCTGTCTCTGTCTGTCCCAAAATAAATAAATAAACTTAAAAAAATTTTTTTAAGTTAAAATACCTCATTCTGATTAAGTGTAGTGGAAAGAAACAGGCCAGCTTGCAGCTTTGTGAAGCAATGGAAGGTAGTATACCAGCCAATGCAGTTAAGAGTCCTGGAAGCACTCCCAGGTCTCCCACTCATCTGCTCCATGGCTTTGGTAATTTGCTTAACCTCTGTGAACAACAATTTCCATACCCACAAAATAGGGTTGATCGAGTTACTGTGTTAGAAAACTTTGAGAATCTTTAGCATCAGGTAGAGAAGCAATAAACACCAGAATGCTCCCAGGCACTGCCCTTCCCAAGAATTGTCCTACTGAAAGATACCTGGCAAGCGACAGGAAAATGTGACTTGGAGTCTTGTTTATAAGATGCCTGACATTTGAAATAAAAATTGACATTTCTGGGAGATCCAGGACCCTTCATTACTGCAGAGAACCAGCCTGGTAGGGGCCTCTGCTCTGCCTGTGAGGAACAGTTGGATAATTTCCTTTCCCATTCTACACCCACAGAATACTGATGGGGAGAAAAAAAAAACTAGAACACTTGATTCTTCTAGGGAAAAAAAAACCATAGACTATTATTTAAATGCCATTAAAATCTTAAGAGCTATTCATATTTTAAGAGCAAAGTGGAGTTTGAGAACCATCCCTGAGATGGCAAATTTTAAGAAAGCAGCCACAAGTAGCAAGGTCCTACCGTACAAATGCTAATTTCATCCTTTCTCTCAGCCTATACCTAGAGTGTTAAATAGGTTGTCATAGGGCACTTGCAGAGCAATGTTCCTAGGGAGAAAAAAATATAAGATCAGCTGTGTTTGGGGAATGTTTCAATATTATATTATTGGGGATGACAAAGATGAAAAAGACAAAAAAAATGTGTATGTATATATTTACTGAATCTAAAAAAGGGGAGAGAGGTGCGTGAGTGGCTCAGTGGGTTAAGGATGGAACTTTTGGTATCAGCTTAGGTCATGATCTTGGCTTCGTGGATTCAAGCCCCTCATCAGGATCTCTGTTATCAGTGCAGAGCCTGCTTAAGATCCTCTGTCTTCCTCTCTCTCTCTGCCCCTCCTCCCCCCTCTCAAAAATAAATAAATAAACATTTTTTTAAAAAAGGGAATAGAGAACATGAAAAGAGAGAAAAAGAAAGTTGGGGCTGAGAGAATTCCTGAACATTCCATTTCCAATGTATGAATGTGGGTGAAGTGTTCTCCACCCTACTCTGCTGAATCCTGCAACCCATTACCATGACCACAGTGGGAAAACAAGGTGTTCCCCCACTGTCAACAGCAGCCTATAAATGTTCCATGAATTAGCAATCCACAGAGCATAATTTGGAAAAGCTTCACAGTGTAAGTCATATAAATATAGCAACTAAGTGAACAATGAATAAGATGTAGGTATATAAACAAGTACTACTATCCAAGTTCTTCTGAAAAATTTTCAATTCTTACATACCTTTATATTGGCCTATTGATAGAAGTCACTAGATCTTAATCCTGGCTGTACATAAAATAACCCAAGGAGCTTTAAGAAAACAAAAACAATATCTGGATCTCACACCCAGTGGCTGATAATAATGTTCTAGGATGAGGCCCAAATGCTTATATAGTTAGAAGTACCCAGATAGTCAAGTGGAAAACTCAAGATGAATAGTCAAAAAATACCTCCTTCCCTCTTGGTTATAGCTCTTTGGTGTTCTTTCCATCCTCTTTCCTCTTCTTGCCCAATATTGCTGTTGACAAAATGTCACCATTTTCCTCCTTCACTAAGAACTGAATCAAATGAGCAAGAGTAATGGGGGCAACAGAAGCGGAAATAAGGAGAGATAGGAGGGACCTAACTGCTCTTATGAACTAATCTCAACTAATCTCCACCTGAGGGTGGAGGGTTCCAAGCCCTCAGGCAACTCCTCCCATGATTCCCACATGCAACTTCAGATTCTTGGTCAGTCCTGAGATTATTCAGGTGATGTATTTCTTAACCCTGAAATCTCCTGGAGAGGGTCTAACGTACACTTGTAGAGCCAGTGTCCATCAACTTGACCAACACTTGTCTCCTACACTCTCTTGTATAGGGTCCTACCATGACTGCTGGACTCAGGGATTGCAAACTCAAACAAGGATGCCAGAAAGAATTTACCAGAGCCTAGCCCTGGTAGTTGATCTTCCTAAGCATAAGACCAATTATCTCCCAAAATGCTGATTCCCACTCCCAGTCTTTCCTGTTCCTCTGCTTAATATTCTTGGTTTCCCTTTAGGACTTGAAGCATTTTCTGGACTCTAGATAATGTGTCTAAATCCTGGGACTGTAGGTAATTTTTGTCAGGCCCTTCCTTTGTGTGTACCTTGTGATGTTGGACCTGAGTCAAGGCTTGGCTTTCTAGGGAAGACACATGCCAACCACCTGGGCTTCAACTTTCCAGATACAACATGAATCATACCTATCATGCCCCACCCATAGGACTGTTAGCTTGGTATGCACACCTCCAGAGTTAGGAATGAGATAGATTAATCACCATCCGATTGCCCTCCACTGAGCCAGCCTCAATAGCAAGATCAGTGTCCTCCAAACTGGTTCTGGCTCAGATTGCAGTTTCCAACAAGACCTTAGGAGGCTTAATGCCTATTAGGACACCTGCATCAAAGCATATAACTCTAAACTCTATCACAAAAACATCCAGAGCAGGTATGAGAAAAGCATTCTATAAACTGTAATACTAAGCATATTATATATTAACAGCAATTAGCATAGAAGTTTATTTAATGTTTAATTTTTAAATGTTTATTTATTTTGAGAGAGAGAGAGAGAGATTGAGAGCGAGTGAGCCATGTTCACAGGAGGGGCAGAGAGAGAGGAAAACAAAGAATTCCAAGCAGGCTCCCTGCTGTCAGCATAGAGCCTGACAAGGGACTTGAACTCACCCAACTGTGAGATCATGACCTGAGCAGAAATCAAGAGTCGATGCTTAATCAACCGAGCCACCCAGGCGCCCCAACAGCAATTAGCTTTGAATTTCCCTTAATAGAGTAGTCATGTCAGGTATATTATATATATTAAATAGGATCTATTGGTCTTCCTGAGATACTGATTACCATGACTGAGATTAGTTCTATGAATAAAATCCATTGAATTCTAAAGCATCTATTGCATCTATTGCTTGTAAAGCATGCTTGACTCCCCAAATAGCTCATTAAACTATAAAACCAGTGACACTTGGTAGACATAGGTAAAAGGTGCTTTTTTTGGCAACACGTTTTCCAAAAGGTAGCTTAAAAAACAAGATTTGTCATCTTTTTTGTATTTTTTACTGTATCTAAAAGAATATATGCCAATCGAGATGAAAAGGGATAATTCAGTGTGGAGAATTGACTCAAAAAAGCCTTTATAGCTTTGTGTTTCTGGTGTTGTTTGCAAGAGACACAGCCCTAATGAAATCTGCCCAGAAGGGGCTCTGCCATGTCACAGTTGTATATATTAGAGCACCAATACGCAGTTAGGTTAGAAAAGCAGAGCAAGTCTGTCCTTAGTTATAAAATCTGCTGCACTGCAACTAAGTAAAAAATCAGTGTGTCCTTTTCCCTTTAAATGCTGGGGTTGACTTCTCCTTACTGGATATGTGTGTTCCATATATTTTCCAGTAAGTTCTAATTTCCTCTGCACTGACCATTAGTTCCAATCAGCTTATAACTCTTCCCTTATATGAAATTCTTTAGCCCAAAAGGAAAACTCTAGGGTGCCAAAGTGATTGATGGTTTCTGTTAACATCATCTTAGGCAAATAAAAATTCTCTTTAAATGTTCACATTTCACTTGTAGTGGCCAAACTTGTGCCTTCGTCCCATATTGTTCACAAGAATATTTGCATAAGCTTTGGACTTTCTCCCAAATCATATTTCTGGTTTTTAAAGCTAAAAGTGATGGGGATTAGTCTTCCACGTGAGCTCATGGGTGCAAGGGTCTGTTTCTCTGCCCTGTCTGCCCTCACAGCTCCCTGCCTCCTGCAGGCAGCCTCCCTCCACTTTTCAGACCCTCCTAACCTCTCAGCTCCAGCTTCTATTCTATGTTCCGTTTTGTGGACTTTGTTCTGGCAGTCATGGGCACGCTCTCTCCGAGCTCTCCCTGATTTGGATGTGGACACTATCTAGTTGAAAACATCAGACGGGTTGAAGGCTGGGTCCTCCTACTCCACCATCTTCCCAAACTCCCTGCTACCAATTGTGTTTCTGCCAAGGGACACTAAACTCAGTCACTACCAAGTGACTCATTCCCAACTACCCAGCCTCTCAGCACATGTGATTAAATTCCTATCTCAGCAATATTTCAAACCATTGCACTTTGGGGCAAGTGTTAATTCACCAAAATGATGAATGTTCACTATTCCAAGGTGCAGGGTCTCCTTCAGTTCAAAACATTTATGGGCTACACTCACGTACCACATGCAATGACAGAGACGGTCCAACCCCAGAGCTATCCCCAATATCCAAAAGATGACCTAGAGTTTTTTCTCTTTCTTTTCCATTTAAGAAATCACATTACTTGGAATGCCGGGTGGCTCAATTGGTTGAACATCTGACTCTTGACTTTGGCTCAGGTCATGATCTTAGGACCATTAGGATTGAGCCCCACGTTGGGCTCTGCACTGAATGTGGAACCTGATTTGGATTCTCTTTCTCTCTCCCTCTGCCCCTCTCCCCAGCTTGTTCTCTCTCTCTCTCTCTCTCTCTCTCTCTCTCTCTCTCTCTCTCAAATAAAAAAAAAGAATAATTAAAATTTAAAAAAAAGAAATTGTTATAAATCAAATTAGTGACTATGCTATTATAAGTCTAACATGGAACACAGTATGTTTTGTCTTTAAAAAGGAAACTATATGATATCACTGACTTGGAAATATTAAGGAACTTGCAACATACTTCACAATGAATCTCAACACATCAATGTGTTACAAGAGCATATTTGAAAAGTATTGGTCCATAGGTTTCATTGCAGGGCAACAGGATTATTATGGCACTTCATATACATTGCTTCATTCAGTTCTCACAATATTCCTGTAAAGTGGGAGATGCACAGATAACTTCCTTCATTAAAAGCCCAGTAAGCAGTCTGTGTTGCACAAGGGGACATTTAAGCATTTGCTGCATTGAATGGAGGGAAGGAAGGAGTAGAAAGGGGGGTTTGGAGGGATGCCTTTATGATTAACTTTGCAAGGCTCACATTCAAAAGAGTTTATTCTTAACTTCTTCACCTGCAATTAGGAAATCATGTTGTTATACCAGTATTTTAGAGTCTGTTCTACAAATTCATTTTTCCCTTGTAATGCTTTATAGAAAATAAAAAAGTTACTGAATTCAAATAAGTTCTAGGAAACACTGCATATTATGTCTGTTTTGTGGACTCACAATGCCTTTTTGTATAGTAAAGGTGCTGAAAATTCCTTCAGGAAAGAATCATGTTTAGTTTTGCTTCGCATGTATTATTATTTTTTTTAACAGTTATTTATTTTTTGAGAGACAGAGTATGGGAGGTAGAGGGGCAGAGAGAGAGAGGGAGTCTCAAATTTGGAAGCAAGCTCCAGGCTCTAAGCTGTCAGCACCAAGCCCCACTCAGGGCTGGAACTCAGGAATGCGAGATCATGACTTGAGCCAAAGTTGGACGCTTAACCAACTGAGCTACCCAAGCACCCTGCTTCATATGTATTATTAACATTTATCTGACCATGACAAACTTTTCTCTTATACTTCCTTTTAACATGACATGTAATTCGGTTTTGAGAAACACATTTTGAGAATTGCTTTGTGAAGTGTTAACTGTCTCATGGTTCAAATAATAAAGTGCCTTCTGGATGCTTTTTACTCATTTTTATTTGTTGGGAAAAAAATGGGCAATAATCTTATGAAAATCCCTTATAAAGGCCTCTTCTTGAAACTGACAGAACCAAAAGAAACAAAAATGAGAAAAAAATGTTTATCAGTTCTGAAACTAGTAAATACTGCCAAGGATGTATCACAAATCTTTGGCAGGAATGACTACCAAATACAGTAAATTTGAATCAGTGTGAAGAAAAACATCGAAGGTTGATGTGCAACTTCCCTTCCTGAAAATGTGCAGTTTTCAAAGAAGTAACTAAGGCAAATTCTGCCAATTCCCACTAATGGTGAATAAACGTAGAACAGGACTAGAAGCACAAGAGGCTTTGGGAGAAAGACTTCTGCCCTAATCTGTCCCTGCCCCCAGGCTAATGCGGGGGTGGTGGGTGGTGGAGGAAAGAATGAGCAGCTACTCTGGTATGGTTATTTGTTTAATGGTGCCATTTACTTAAAAGTAACATTATTTTCTCCAGCCTGGCTGCTGGTAAGGGATCCTCGTAATCTGAAGACTCTAGAAGTAAGGGTGAGCAATTTTTACAGATACAAAGGTGCTTATGAAAGAAACAGGAAGTAAAAAAAACACAAAAAAAACAAAAACAAAAAAACAAAAAACACTTGGCCTTACCAAACTACAAGGTCTTAGGCCCTATAGTTTTTCTCTAACCTGACTTCCCATCTTCTGTCTTAGCCTGCTTGGGCTACTTAAGAAATAGCATAGACTGAGTGGCTTAAACAAGACATTTATTTTTTTTCTCACACTCTTGAAAACAGAAGACCAAGTTCAGGGTGCCAGCATAGCAACATCTTGAAGGCTCTCTTGTTGGCTTGTAGAGGGCTTCCTTCTCACTGTGAGCTCACATGGCCTTACCTAAATGAATATACTTTCTCATCCTCTTCTTAAAAGGGCACTAATTCTATCATGAAAGTCCTACTCTTATGACCATATCTAAACTTAATCACCTCCCAAAGGCCCTACCTCAAAAACCATCACATTAGGGGATCAATATATGAATTTGGGGTCATAACTATTCAGTCTATAATACTTGCCTAGCTAAAGTAGGTGAATAATACAGAATCAAAGGGGTCCTCCTTTACACCCTCAATTCAGGACACATATACAACTCCCTACTTACCTCCTCAAATGTCTCATCTCCCCCACCCTGCCCACCTCTTCCACCGCACCCCTGCCTGTCCATACACACTGGAATTCACCCCACACACTGGAAGAGAAATCCCAGTGCATTTTCCCCAACACATACAGAGAGTAATGCATACAGAAATAAAGTTTCCCATGGCCACAGCTCTTTTACTACCTGTCTCAGGTGTAGCATAACTGAATTTTAAAGATGAATTAAAATGGGAGTCAGATAAGCAGAAAGGGAAACCATGAAAAATCTACCTAAGCTCTTTTGGGAACAATAGCAGTCTTGCCTTTGTTACTTTACACGAAGATAAGTAAAAGCAAAAAATTTGTTTAAAAATATGATAGAATCATATGGCATTTTTTGTGACTGGCTTATTCTAGAGATCTGCTGTTCAACACTGTGCCTATGGATAACAATTCTGTACTGCACACTTAATGGGGGAGGGGAAGGAAAAAAAAAAGTTAGAGAGGGAGAGAGCCAAACCATAAGAGACTCTTAAAATCTGAGAACAAACTGAGGGTTTGATGGAGGGTGGGAGGGAGGGGAGGGTGGGTGAGAGGTATTGAGGAGCACTGCGTGTTGTATGGAAACCAATTTGACAATAAATTTCATATTTAAAAAAAAAGTCTATTAAGAGGGTAGATCTCGTGTTGTGCTCTTAACAAAATAATTTTTTAATTGGTTAAATAAAAGAAATGAATCAAGCATTTATCCTTTCTTTCCTGTTGTTTATACCATTGAGCAATCAAGTAGCTTAGGAAAAATATCTTGTAAAATTGTTCCAGTTATTGAATGAAAACAAAATGAGAGAATTTGAGTGTTAACATTTTAGAACTCCCGATGTTTTTTTTTTTTAATTTTTTTTTTCAACGTTTTTTATTTTTTATTTTTGGGACAGAGAGAGACAGAGCATGAACGGTGGAGGGGCAGAGAGAGAGGGAGACACAGAATCGGAAACAGGGTCCAGGCTCTGAGCCATCAGCCCATAGCCTGACGTGGGGCTCGAACTCACGGACTGCGAGATCGTGACCTGGCTGAAGTCGGCCGCTTAACCGACTGCGCCACCCAGGCGCCCCAAACTCCCCATGTTTTAATGGATGTAGGTGTTGAGCATCAGTGGATGCTAACATTAAAAAAAAAAAAAAAGTGAAAAGCCGACATTATGTACTTCCTAATGAAATAATGCATCCCGGCTACAATCAAACCAGAGTCTAATCAACCATCTGGATCCAGTTACCAATTAATAGGAAATGCAGAAGAAAAAAAAACCTACTAAACTGTAAAAAACTCTGTCAGTCCAATTCCCCTGGTTCTTCAAGATATTTATTAGAATGGAAAGAAAGAAAGAAAGGAGAAAGAGTGCGTAGATTAAAAGACAATAGTAAAATAAGTTTTTGAAAGTGGGCATGTACTCTTGGGTGATAAAATCATAAGGAAAAACAAAGAAGTAATTATGCTAAAAGTCAGGAGACTGGGTACTCTTGGAGGGAGAAGAGCCATGATTAAGATGAGAAAATAAGATAAGTAAATCCTAGGTATACAAAGTACAGCATGGTGACCATAGTTAATAATACTCCATTATATATTTGAAAGTTGCTAAAAGAGCAGATCTTAAAAGTTCTCATCACAAGAGAAAAAAAAAATTGCAAGTATGTGTGGTGATGGATGTTAATTAAACTTACTATGATAATCATTTTGCAATTGTACATGTATCAGATCATTAAGTTGTACATACAAAACTGATGCAACATTATATGTCAGTTATATATCAATAAAAAAATAAATTAAAAAAATGTAAAATTCAACAAAAACTACAAAAAAAGAGATGGAAAATGGAGGGGCTTATGGGATGACTGCTAAAGTTCTATTCTTGAGCTAAGTGATGGTAATAAGATTATTCACTTTATTTCAGTTACATAAGATAAATAAGTTCTTGAGATATATATAGCAAGGTACCTACAATTAACAGTGCTGTACTGTATGCTCAAAACTTGCTAAGATGATAGATCTTATGTTAAGTATTCTAATCACAATAATAAATAAATTAATCACAAAAATAAATAAATTAAATAAATAAGCTAATAACAATAATAAAGTGGTAAGAAGGGAACTTTGAGAGGCAATCGATGTGCTTACAGCCTTGGTGGCGATGGTCTCATGGGCATATACTTATTCACAAACTGATTCAGTTGTACACATTAATTGTATACAGCTTTTTTACATGTCAATAATACATCAATAGCGTGGTTTTTAAAAAATTATTCACTTTATAATAATTTAGTAATCTCAAACTCTTTTATTGTTTTAAAATAAAAAGTTAAAAAATATGGCAGAAAGCAAAGTATGCAAAATGTAGATTAAGATATTGGTTGCAAAAAAAGATATTCCAAGAAAGAAAATTTTAGAGGATTTAAATGTCAAGATAATTATAACTATATAAAATAATATAAACTATTATCTACAGGTGATTCCCCTTCTTTTCAAGTTCCCAAGGAAGTTATTAAGTTTATGTAGTCAACTTTATGATTAGAAGTGTAAAAATATGTTTGAAAGACCTTTTTTCCTGGAAAAGCATAAATGAACTACAGCCCCTCAAAACATATCAATGGTAAAATAAAGCACTGACAAAGCTGCTATGCAACAACAAAGTATGTATTACAGGATAATTCTTTCAGATTTCAAGGAAGAATATTTCTATGAGCATGGACATGGAAAGAAACTTCAGTTTACACAAAGTTAATGTAATCCTGAAACAAAACCTAACCAAAACATCATACAAAAAAATGAAATCACAGACTCTTCCTTTATAAATTTAACAGCTAAAATTGCTGATACAATGTTAACATTTGTAATCTATTGACATACTGAAAGTCTATTATATGACCAACTGATACTCATTTCCAGAATGTAAGAATAGTTTGATAATAGAAGTTTTGTTAGTATCATTTCTCTCAAAATTGGATGAAGGGAAAAATACTCTGTAATCATCATAGGTGCCAAAAGTCATCAAACATCTATTCTACATTTTATTTAACTTCTTAATAAATGGCAACATGGCTTAAAAAAAAAGCCCTCAATAATAGCCAGAAATTTTTACTCTCAACCTACTATTCATACTGTTCTAGAAATGATATATTGTCCTAGACATATTGTTTCAGAAAATAACTAAGGAATTGTTTTAAAATATTTTCAAAAAATATGAAGTATTGATAATTACAAAGATTCCTTATTTGATAGGCCTCAAAATTTTTATTTATTTATTTATTTATTTATTTATTTATTTATTTATTTAGAGAGCATGAGCAGGGGAGGGGCAGAGAGAGAGAGAGAGAGAGAGAGAGAGAGAGAGAATCTCAAGGAGGCTCCACACTGTCAGTGCACAGCCTTATGCAGATCTCTAACTCATGAACTGTGAGATCATGACCTGAGCCCAATCAAGAGCTACCCAGGCACCCCAGGCTCAAAATTTATCAATTGCAGAAAAAATAGTTTTGTACATGAAGAAAACAAGAATATTGATTCAAAATAACTGAAAATAAGACAATTCCACAAAGGCATTCATTTTCAAAATTAATATTTTACCTTTCAGCAAATAACTACTTAAACATATTCCATTGATAATAGCAATTGTTAGGCAATAGTCTTACAGACATCAAAATATAAATAGTAAGAAATGGGAATACATGGACTTTTTCCAACTTTTTTTTTTAGTTTTCTATACATCTCTATTTTTTTATTTATTTGAGAGAGAAAAAGGGTGTGCATGCATGCACACAAAAAAGAGGGGCAGTGAGGGAGAGCACAGGGGAGGGGCAGAGAGAGAAGGAGAGAGGGCAGGGGAGGGGCAGAGAAAGAGAGAGAGAGAGGGAGAATCCCAGGCAGGCTCCACACTGTCAGCACAGAGCCTACTGTGGGGCTCCATTCCAGGAACTATAAGATCATGACCTGAGCCGAGATCAACAGTCAGAGGCTTAACTGACTTAGCCACCTAAGTGCCTCATCCTTTAAAAAGAACTGTCAATTTTATTGTCAAAATCTAAAGACCTATTTCTTCAAAAATTGAAAAATAAAATCCATCAATAAATTTTATGATTATGTTTTAATAGATGATAGAATTTAAGACTCACCTCATGGTAATATTGCTTTATTTTATTTTATTTATTTATTTTTTTATTATTTTATTTTATTTATTTTATTTTTTCATTTTATTTATTATTTTATTTTATTTATTTATTGTTACTATTTTATTTTATTTATTTATTTTATTTATTATTCATTTTATTTATTATTTTATTTATTTATTTATTTTATTTATTATTACTATTTTATTTTTTATATTTCATTTTATTTATTATTTTATTTTATTTATTTTATTTTTTATTTTATTTTATTTATTATTTTTATTTATTTTATTTATTATTTATTTATTTATTTATTATTTTTTTATTTATTTTATTTTATTTTATTTATTTTTATTTATTTTATTTATTATTACTATTTTATTTTTTTATTTTTTTAGTACTAGGAGAGTCTTTAGAATATGTCTACCTCAAGCCCTCATTTTCAAATGGGAAATTAGAGCCTCCCTATAAAGGGTTTGTTTAAGATTTCTAGTCAATGACAAACCCAGGACTTCTGATTTTGAGTCCACATTACCTTTACTTTTACCTTGATTCCTCTTATCTACCTCACTCTCCATTATACCCAATGCCTAAGTTTTAGCCTTTCATGGTCTTTGTTTCATCTGACTTAGATTTAGAGTGTTAATAAAACACTTTTTTTGACTCTCTGTTCAACTCTGTCACTAATACTGAGAGCTTGGAGTAAAAATTTGTCAGTGGAGATTTGGGAATTCAGTCAAGCCTGACACTGAAAATTCCTGTGTGTATCTTTTCTCATCTGATACTGACTGTTCTGCCACAGCCACAACAATGCATATTTTCTGCTAAGATGATAAAACTAAAAATGGGCAAATATTCCTCTTTCCAGGGACTCCTTTGGCCCCTTCTTATCCATCTAAGAACAGAACAGATAAAGGGGACATATCCATTTACAAAAATACACGTCCTTCTTGCCCATTCCAGAAACTCTTTAAACAGAAGTAAAGGTTTTGTGGCCAGCTGTTAGATATTACTTTATTCATTAAATGGTTATACTAGTTTATAATCATGTTTCCATGATCCCATTCCACAAACTTGACTCAAAAACAGTTCCTTCTTTTAAATCTAGTCATAAATCCTCGTTTAGCCAAACATAACCCCCATGGTCAACTTTAAGTATTGATACAACAGTGCAATAAATTAAAAGTACAAATAATTAGCCCCAGGACAGTAGGTAAAGCACAGAAGTGCAAGCAGTGAAGTTTAGACAAGGAAAGGGAGAGTAGTTGGAGGTTTACTCTTCAACAAGCAGACGCAGAAGAGGAGAGAGGCTGAGGGTAGAACTCCAGCAATTTTGACTGACCTTAGAGCACCGAACTACCCTGAGCTACCATGGTTAGGGTGCCCCCACACATCCCCACATGCTTGTGCACTGTGATTATCTAAAAAAAAAAACAAAAAAGAAGGGGTGCCTTGATGGCTTAGTTGGTTAAACGTCCACCTTCAGCTCAAGTCATGATCTCTCAGTTCATGAGTTCGAGTCCTGCTTTAGGCTCTGTGCTGATAGCTCAGAGCCTGGAGCCTGCTTTGGATTCTCTCTCTCTCTCTCTCTCTCTCTCTCTCTCTCTCTGCCTTGACCCTCCATTGAACCACGCTCAGACCAACATCTCCAATGACCTCCAAATTACTTAATCCAATTCTACCTAGTCTCAATTTTCATTTTATTTGATCCACTACAAAGAATCCTTTAAAATGGTTCTTTACGTGGCTTTCAAGACATGTTCCAGATTTTCTTCCTCCGCACCCCTCCCGCCCCCACTGGTTATTCCTCCTCCATTTTCTTTTCATCCCTTCCTCTCCTCCCAGATCCTTTAATGCCCAAACATCTGACACTGAGTCTTTTAGCCCCACTTCTAAGTACCTTAACTGCTTTGGTGATTTTATCCTGATTCATGGTTTTCGATATCACCCTGTCACGGAGAACACTTTAATTTATATCTGCAGCTCACAATCTTCCTGAACTACATATTCATACATCTAGGGTCTTTATGTGACATCTACAATTTAGATTAACATATCCAAAACAGAGCTTTCTTCTTTCCCAAATGCTGCACCTTTTCCCCATCCCTGGTAATGCAATTACCATCTATTCAGGTGCTCTGATCAAAACCCTTGGACTTGCCTTGATTCCTCTTTTTCCGCATACCTTACATCTGTTCTCTTAACAAATTCTGATGACTCATTCTAAAAATTGTATATAGGATCTAACCTCTCCCTAACACCCTCAATATCATCACCCTGAACTATGTTACTAGCTCCTCTCACCTGGATTATTACAACACCCTCCGAACTGGTTTTCTTGCTTTCACCCTTAACCCACTCCAGCCTGTCAATAAGGCAGCCAGAGTGATCATTTAAAAATATCACTCATAGCCAATTACTCTTCTGCTTAAAACCTGCCTGTAAAATAAATATGCATTTGAAACCCTGCACGTAGGGGCACCTGGGTGGCTCAGTTCGTTAAGCGTCCGACTTCGGCTCAGGTCATGATCTCACAGTTCGTGGGTTCCAGCCCCACATCGGGCTCTGTGCTGAGAGCTCACAGCCTGGAGCCTGTTTCAGATTCTGTGTCTCCCTCTCTCTCTGCCCCTCCCCCACTTGTGCTCTGTCTCCCTCTGTCTCAAAAATAAATAAACATTAAAAAAAATTAAAAAAAAAAAAAAAGAAACCGTGCATGTAAAATAAATAACTCCCACTTTAGAGCAAAAGCCAAATTCTTAAAATTGCCTACAAAGTCCTACACATCTGGCCCCACCATTGTCTCTCTGACCTCCTGGTGTCCTGCTCTCCCCCTTGATCCTTCTGCTTTTGCTACAATGGATCCACTAGTATTCCTAGAAGAAATGAGAAACTCTTTTGTCTCAGGGCCCTTGCACTGGCTATTCTCACAGCCTACATCCAACCTGTTAACAAATCCTGGTGGCTCTATCTTCAAATTAATTCTAGAATCTCATCTCTTCTTAACACAACAAAAAAAATGTTCTCACATTTCCACCCCAAATATCTATAGGGCTCACTCTACTCAGACATCACCTTGCCCATGAGGCCTACCCTCACTGCAACCCCTAACCCTCTGGATATTCCCAAACCCCCTTATGTTGCTTTATTTTTTCTTGATTATACTTACAATCTTCTTACATACCTTGCAACTTAATTGTTTATTATGTTTTATTGTTTCTCTCTCTCTCTCTCTCTCTCTCTCTCTCTCTCTCTCTTTCTCTCTCTCTCTTTCCTTACCAGAATAGAAGTTCTGTAAGAGCAGGAATATTTGCTGTCTTGTTCACTGTTTTATTCCCACTATCTAAAAGTACATTAAAACATAATAATTCAATAAATCATTACATGAGTGAATGAATAAATGAATCTAATTGAGTAACTCATTACCACAATGGGATTTACAACAAGAATATTTTGCTTCCAGAGTAAGCTTGGTGTTACTGTCAAAAGCAATGACATCTTACATTTGCTTAGCACCTTACTCACTGTTACTCACCTCAACTCAGAGTTGCAAAATGATTTTCTAGAGAAACAGGTTTCCAATTTAAAGCTTAGATAATCAACAAGATATTTCCAAATAGTTGAATCTTTGTTAAAACTCAGCCTTTGTTCGTGATATCCCAGTATTTAAGCATGTGAATTTTCCACTTGCTTGCCTCATATCCTTAGATTATTAACTGACCCACTCTTTCCTTTTGCTTGTCACAGTATATTTTAAATTTATCTAATAAAACATGTAGCTCAAGATATAATTTAGTCTGTAAACCCATCTGTTCTGTGAACTCTTTCTTGTACAGATAATTTGCCTGGTAGTGCACTTGAAGCTCTAAGTATAAATAACACCAAGGTCATTTCCCACACAACATTGGAAGTATTTAGATCATCTTCTGACTGTATGTGGACATGTTGCAATTACATTTCAGTATTAATAACATATGAATTTGCGATAAAGGATGATAATGTTTTCTAATCTGTAGAGTATACAAATCTGCTTTTGAAGATATCAAATTGGAGAAATGAGACCAGATTATATAAAGAATGCGTCTGTGCTTTGAGAAATTTAGAAATGTGATCCTGTCAATTTTTAGATCACCTGTCTTTAAGCACAAAACATCACTGATGCGTGGGTGGGTTTTTCCCCTACCTCTTCTAGATGTTAAAATACAATGGATTTCAAAAAACAATAGCTGATGAAATATTACCAATATTTTTTAACTTCTATCTAATATCAAACCAACAGATCAATTCTATGTAGATTTCCAACTGCAACTTCCTGGGAAACCATGATGGAAGCAGTATTTTAAGCTGACACAGTAGGACTTGATATTTCTACAAATGCAGAAAACTGGTAATCTGACTATTACCAGTACTCTGCATTGGTGGTACTAAGACTCATCTTCCTTTTTTCCTAGAACCATTGTAGCCCAGGATCACCTAAAATTCTTTGCAAAGTGAGTCAGGCTAAGACAGGGTGAGAATGTGGTCCACTTCATGAAAGAAAAAGACCCACTGCTAAAGCAGAAGACTGTAGACCATGTAAATAAATCTGCCTCTGGCCAGGCTGCATCTGGTTAGGCTCTCTCACTCTCTCTCTGTCCCTGTCAATCTCTCTCTCTCACTGTCAGTCTTTCTCATTGCCTTTATACCACCACCATCACTCAGACACATTTCTGATTGCGATTTGTAGAATCTCAGTTTTGTGGATTCTTATAGATCTTGTGTTCACCAGACCTTTGTGTTAAGGGAGCGTCTACATGTACTTGGTTAGAGAACTGAGGATTATTACATCCTAATATAAACCTTAGAACATATGACATGTAACTGAAAAAAATAACGAGATAATTTTTCACTATCTATACCGTCTTTATCTCCAAGCATAGTGAAAGTCTCCATTACTGTAAATTACTACACTGTTTCACTTACAAAACTGGAAAAAAATTTTTAAAAAGCAAGAGCGTTTCCCATGAGCCTAGCAAAATGCTTCTCAGTCCTCAATCTATATTTCACTACCACATAAAAGACTGAAATATCACTAAGTGAAGAAGTCAAGTGCTAACCAAAAAGCAACTGAGGAAGAGAGCTGTTTCCCGCTCTAGTTCCAGACTGCTTGCATCACAGAATCAGGCCATTTCCCCTTGCTGCTGGAAACGTCTCTGCTTCCTGCACGTCCTCCTGTGGTGGGCTCTGTGCCCCTGTAGTAGATAGACAGATCTTTAGTGTAGTGCTAACTGGCCAAGGTGTCCCAAATGCACTGAATGGATAATTAATGTCATGAGGATGTTGTTTAGGGAGGAATAATTCAAAAGCACACCACCAGCATGGTCTTTTTAATTTGGAAAGAGCCAAGTTTTAAGACAATGTTTTCACTACAAAGCTATACCCCTATCTGGCACACACATCAACATAAATCACAGCACAGATCACAGAATTTTATGTTTTAAAAAATAAGAAATAACAAAGAGAATTAACTAGAGAAATGGGTCAAAGTGGTCAGAATTTTACAAACTTTCAGTTATAAAATAAGTAAATCCTGGGGATATAAACGCACAGCATGGTGACTATAGTTAACACTATTGTATTGCATGTTTGAAAGTCCCTAGAAGGGAGTAGTAGACTTTAAAAGTCCTCAATGAAGAAAAAAATTCTGTAACTATGTGTGTTGAGGGATGTTAACTACCTTATCGTGATAATCATTTAGCAATATTCACACATATCAAATCATTATATGATACACCTAAAACTTATACAATGATATGTCAATGACATTTCAATATTTAAAAAAGCTAGAGAAAAAAATCAAAATATCAAATTTCAAAAGATCTTTCTCATCCTAAAACAAGAATAATTTTAAATTTTTATAGATTACTGTATATATTATTTTAAAATTTCTGAACATGAAAATACATTATAAAATCAAAAGGTAATTAATAAATTGGAAAAATTATGTCAGCATAGATGAGTAAAAAGGTTAATGTTACCTAATATATAAAGATGTTTTATAAATCAATGTGAATAGCCTGGTAGAAAAATAGATAAAGGACATGAACAGGAATTTTACCAAAGAAGTACTAAAGACCATGAATAACACTTCAATGTTCAATAAGCATATGAAAGCTCAAACTCATTAGTATTGTGAAGAATGAAAATTAAAACCAATGGTGCAATGGTTTTTTTTGATAGCCTAGGTTATGGTGTGGCACTATATTAATTCCCAAATCTCCATAATTTAGCAAAAGAAAGCTGGTTTCTCATTCATGCAACAAATTTATCACAGATTAGAGGGGAGCTCTGTTTCATATAGTTACTTAGAGATCTACACTGAAGAAGGTCCCACTAACTCATAGCTCTTCAATCTGAAACCCGTGCCCTTCTTAGCCAATGAAGTATGAGAAGAGATATGAGAATCACACATAATCTTTTCTCTGGCTTAGCCTAGAAGTAACACATGCCGCTTCTGTTCACAATTTCCTTGGCTGATACTTATCACATGCCTTTCCAATTTTAGCACTGTTCTCTGCCAACCTTTCAAACTGGCAAAGATTTAAAAAAAAAAAAAGGATGGATGGATGGATGGACGAAAGGAAGGAAGGAAGGAAGGAAGGAAGGAAGGAAGGAAGGACCTGTGTGGATCAAGATATTTATCAAAAAAAAAGCCATGCAAGTAAAGGAAAGAGACATGAAACTGTATGACACATTTGGAATTCTGCAAGGTATTTGCCTGGGAGAGAAATGAAGATAAGAAATAGATTGGGAGGCAAAGAACAGCCACCTGATAAAGGTCCTTAAAGGCTCCACTCTGGAGATAATGGGTATTACTGATAAATTTTAAGCAGAAGAATGGTATGATCAAATGTGCATTTTTTAAAATTGCTTTGGCTTCTATAAAAAATGGAAGCAGAAAAACTGGAAACTGAGAGATCAAGGAAGGCACTGTTGCAGGTAGTAATAAAAGTATAAATTAAAAATTAAGAATATCTACCACCTAACAAATTTGGGTATGTCTATTATGTTAAATCAGGAGGGGGGATCATATTTCCATGTCAATTTCATACAAAAACTGAGCATTAAAAACCAACTTCATCAACCAAACTATAAGATTGAAAGTTAATATTGCAGCTGGTACAAGAAGTTGCAAAACCCTTTTCTCGACTGTTCACAGCACTGGGATCTTATCCTTGTGTGTGACATTTTTTGGATACTGTGCCCTCCTTCCAGTTACTGTAATGAGATGGGTTCTAATAAGCTGCAGCCCCCAGTAAGCCATCTATCTTCAACAGCATGCCTCTCCCTTTCCAAAATCCATAGAATACATGCAAACCTTTATTTGATTTCAGAAGAAGGGTTCTTAGTGTCACCTTCTTACTGTAATCCTCATCTTTTTTTCTATATGGCTTGTTCTTTCTCTCTATAGAGTTATTGCAAAGCCCCTTTGATACCCTTTGCCTTTCCTCCTGTATCATTCCACCAACTGATTTAATATCTCACTTGGAAGAGAGTAGATTGTAGCAGTTAAGAGCACAGACTGAACCAGACTGCTTGAATTCAAACACTAGTGCCGTCATCTAATTACTCCATGACCTTCATCCACTTACTTAGCCTCTCCATATCTCAGCTTCTTCTAAAATGAGCATAATAATACCCATCTGTGGAAAAAGTTGCAAAAATGGCTCCAGTTCTTCACTGGATCCATACACTTGGCATTTGACTTCGCAACTGTTCTTATAAAGAAGCAGATTCTATTCCCCATCTCTTGAACTTGGACTAATGTCTCGACCTACCTTGTCCTTTTGAATATATAGGAAGTGATAGTGTGCAGTCTGAGCTTGGATTTCAAAAGTTCCACTTTTCTTTCTTGGAATCTTGCTGTATCTGTGAGAATAAATCCTAGGCTGACCTTTTGAAAAATTGGGGACCACACAGAAAAGGACCAAGTTGTCATTTCTGAGACCTTCCTAGACCCTACAACTCAACCCAAGTAGGCAGCTGAGTATAAACAAGTGAATGATCCAGGTCAAGGTCTTTTGGGCTTAGTCCAGATCACCAAACCAGTGACTTCTGAAAAATAATAAACAGCTATTGTTGTAAATTGTTTAACATTTTTAAGTTTTAGAGTGGTTTGTTATACAGCTATTATGGCAATGGATAACTGATACACTATCTCATAGGGTTGAGGCTGAAATGAGTTAATATGTGCCAAGTACTTAAAGATGGTTAGCATTTAGTGTTATTTAAATTGGTAGCTAGATTTATGGCAACCATCCAATTCTAAGAGATAGGGAAGAATCTTCTCTGCTTTTAGCAAGAAACGCAGATAACAAAACAAAGAAAGGGGGTGGGAAAGACTCAAATAAGTGCAGATAATGTAGGTAAAAAATGGGACAATTAAATGTCTTTTTCTCTCTCTCAACATAAAAGAAAATATTGCAGCCACAAATCAATAAAAGCTTCTCTACAAAAAAGGGTGGGGCGGGAATCAGAAAATAAGAGCTCAAAAGTTGGGGTTTAATTAGTCACTCATTACTTTAAACTGAGACATCAAAAACTTGTGCCTTCACGGTAGGAGCACTATGAGCAACACAAGCCTCATATACACTGATAGTCTGGTTTTTCATTATCTGGATGGTCCAAGAAACTTCAAACCTGGAACTCAGATTGACGGTCCCAAACTGGAAGTACATCTAGTTACCTGTCATAAGAACACAAAAGTTCTGTCTGGAGAAAGATGTCTATCATTCTAGACCTCCAGTCATTCCTACAAATAAGGTTTCTACAACAATGTCTAGCGCAAAATGATAGGACCATAACCAGGCACACAAAGAAACAAGACTTTAAGAGTGAAAGCAAGCAGAAATAACAGTAGATAAAAACATACCCACAAATACTTAGCATACTGTCCTTACCATAAATAAGTGGAAGTATAAGAAAACTATAAAACACACGTGCTTACTTTATTCAATAAAAAATAAAATTTTTTAATGTTTTTTATTTATTTTTGAGAGAAAGAGAGACAGAGTGCCAGTGGGGGAGGGGCAGATAGAGGAGGAAGACACAGAATCCAAAGGAGGCTCCAGGCTCTGAGCTGTCAGCGCAGAGCCTGATGCAGGACTCCAACTCATAAACCACGAGATCATAACCTGAGCCAAAGTCGGGCACCCAACTGACTGAGCCACCCAGGCACCCCTATTCAATAAAAAATAAAAGACCAAGCTTAAATATTTCATCAGGGCACTATAAACTACCTGAGTAAGTTTTACAATGTATCATATCAAAAAGTAAATCTCTAAAATGGAGTTAACACTTCCTGTGAGTTAGGCCATTCTTCTGTGTGATGGCCCTAAATGTTTAAAAACTACTTTCTTCTGCTAAGCCAATATCTCACAACTCTTGTGTATAATGGTGTGCTGGTAAATGACACATCTGTATCATTTTCTAGTTTCCGTGGCAGAAATACCGTGGCTGGCTTCAAGCAACCAATAGGATGTCACTAAATGCACAGCTGAGAAGAGATGCATACAGTCAGCTCTCCTAGTCCAGTATGAACCAACACACTGTTGGATGTATTCCTGATCATGTCTTTTCTTGCCAACGTTGAATATCCCTAATTTTTTGTTATTTCCCCCATGCAGTTGATTATATGTGGAATATTCATTCATTCAATGGGTATTTATTAAAGGCCTACTATTTCCCAGTAACTGTTCCAGGAACTTAATATACATCAATGAACAAAAAATATCTTCATGGAGCTTATGTTAAAATGGAGAGGAAAAGATAATGAATAAACAAAAACAAGTAAACATACTTGTTTTGTCAAATGTCGATAAATGATATGGAGAAAAGTATATAGGGATAAGGTAGGGGGGATTTCTATTTTATATGGGGAGAAGGCCTCACTGATAAAAGACCATATGATATATTTAATCTTCACAGTTTGCCATAAAGCTTTTGATAAATTAGAGAGAAAAGCAGTTGGTGTATAGAGAGTTGAACTTATAAAAACTTTAAGAAGCTTTCATACAATATAAGTACTATGAAGAGGTATTACTCCTAAGCAGAGATTGCAAATGAAGTGTTGAAAAGAACTGAACCACCATTTAAAAATTGGGAAGATCCAGTGAATATGCAAATTTTCAGTTTTGCCTACAAGACTGGAAAACCAGGCAATGCTGATCCTACATTCTGATTTCCTTTACAAAGGCCTGATCTCCCCAGGCAGTCACTGCAGTCCCTAAAAGGCTGTCTAGCTTTCAAATGGCCCCTGCAGCCATTTGAATTCCTGACCTTACCAAAATTAATTAAAAATTATTTTTTTAAGGATTCCACTGGAGTGCCTGGGTGGCTCAGTCAGTTGAGTGTCCCACTTCAGCTCAGGTCGGGTTCTCAGGGTTTGTGAGTTCAAACCCCACACCGGGCTCTCTGCTGTCAGCCCAGAGACTGGCCCCCTCTCTTTCTCTGCCCCCTCTCTTTCTCTGCCCCTCCCCTGCTCATGCTCTCTCTCTAAAAATGAATAAACATTTAAGAAAAAGAATTCCATAATTCTTTTCGTTTCCAAATCAGTTTTTTCATTGTCTTTGAAAATCAAACCACAAACTTTTAAAAAGTAATATACTAATGAGGCTCTGTAACCTATTCTATAAGGTGTTTCTAAAATACATTTTGAAAAATGATGGCATGAACATAAAATTGATTTATAAATTCACAAGATAGCCACTTTAAAGGGAAAAAAAATTAAGAAGTAAAAATTCCAGAATGTTAAAATAGTCATAATACTTTTTATGAGTAATCAAGATATATAATATTATATAGATATTCATATTTTTCAATATGTGTCCATTTCAACATAAATTGTTAGTTTTGGAGCATAGTTTTTTCTTGTGATTGCCCTTACCCTATCAGCATCACTAAAATATAGTGACATACAAGTGGCATTTCATACTTTGAAAGTATTTAATATATATTAGACAATATGGAGGAGGTCTGACAAAATTAATTACAAATTAATGAAAATAACTTCATCAATGAATGAAGTGTAAAGGATATCAAATTACTGCCCATCCAATTCAGATAGAATATTTCTTTAATTCATAATTCCAGAATATAAATAAAATTCAAAACAAACAGCAAAACCAATACCTACACTAGTTTATAAAACAAATTTTCTGGACTCACTTTATGCAACATCACCTTCTGTCTGCCAAGACACATACTTAAAAAATTTTATTTACAATGCTGCCTAGAAACCACTATTAGTCATCATAAATATTGCTATAACCAAATAATTCCCATAAACCAAATGTTGCAAATAAAAACAAGTGATTCTGGAATAATTTCTAGAACCAGTCTCCTTGATTTCAAATTGTTTGTTTGTGGGAAGGAATAGGAAGAGGATAAAATAACTAAAGTAGATCTTACAACTAAACCTATAATATTTTCAACTTAATAGTATAGAATGAATGGAAATGTTTGACAAAAGAAGCTATTTCATAATTAACTCAATTCTCTTCCCCATCACTTTACGATTTCCTTTTATGTATTTCTTAGTTATAGAACACATACAACACACAAAGTTGTTTCATCTTTATAGTGTTATTTTATGTAGATTATGTGAGGTTTAAAGATATTGAATTTTCAGGACAGTAATTGTCTCTTATAGCACATTTTTTTTTATTTGAAAGAGAGAAAGAGAGAGTGGAGGAGAAGGGCCAATGGGGGGGGGGGGAGGTGGAGAGGGAGAAAGAGAGAGAAGCAGAGAGAGAGAGAGAGAGAAAATCTTAAGCAGGCTCCACACTGAGTGTGGAGCCCAACATGGGGCTTGATCCCATGAACATGGGATCATGAACTGAGCTAAAATCAAGGGTCAGACACTCAACCAACTGAGCCACTGAGGCACCCCTCTTATACTACATTTTTAACATAGCCAAATATGTTAGTATGTTGATATCAGATATGCATGATGAAATCATAATACATTTGTTGTGCAAATATATAACTAAATTGAATGTGTCTAAAAGGTAGAGTCTGTCTGTATTTAGAATTTTGAGTGAGATATTCCAATTAATCTAAACCCTAGTTATGAACTGATGTGTAAATAAACCAGCATGAATACATGCACCTACCTCTAAGATGATATTGGCTACATGTGTACTGAGTGCCTGTGATGTCCAGGGATTATGCTAAATATTGAGAATAGAACCAAAAATAAGATAGGTGCCTAACCTCAGGAAACTGTGAAAGTCTAATAGTGTAACATACAACAGTGGAAGTAGCCATCCATTCATTCAACACACATCAAATGCCTAAGGCAAGAGAGCTTTGTGCTGGGCTCAAAAGATAGCATAAACAAAAAAGAAGTCTGTAGCCTCAAAATCATCAAAACAATTACAATATAGCTGCTAAGTGTTAGATAAAATAAAGACCTAGTTCATACAAGGGACACTAGATAGAACATCCCGTAGGAAATAAAAACTGAGCTTAACCTGAAGAATGTCAAGAGCACTCTAGACTGCAAGGACAGCAGGTGCAGAGTGAGGGAAGCCTGGGAGTCTGAATGACTTGAGGATTCAGGATGCTGGTGGGGTGTCTGTCTAAATGATTGGATGGCAAGAGGGTGGAGCTAAGTCATGAAGAATCTTGTATTCCATGCAGAGTGTCTATTGATACAGCCCTTAAGAAACAGGAAGTCACTGAAAAACTTTAAGCAAGGAGTGACATAGCTAATCAATTTTTTTTCAAAAACATCTTTTAAGGAGGTTTTGTAGTGGAGGAAAGAGAGAGTGATTCCTATTGCCTAAACAAAGGCAATGGATGAGAAGATAGTAATAAGCAAATGGTATCACAAAGGGTTTAGTGGTTAATTTTATTATTCCTAGGTTTCTAGCCTAGGGGATAAAACGTACAATTAAATTATATATTCTGGAAGGATATAGAGTGGGAATAATGAGGTAGAAAATAAGTATATGATGGTATATGTTGAGTTTGAGATATGTTTGAGAAACTCAGGTAGATGCACCATAGCCTGTTGGATAATGGGATTGGAATTTAAGGTCAGGTAGGATTATCCCAAAAACAAAAAATGTAGGCAATGAGCAGAAAGTAATGGTTAAAACCGTCTGAATGAATGAAGTAACTCAGGAAGTGAGTGTAGCATGAGAAGAGATAGGTGAAAACAGAACCCTGAAAAATAGAAATGTTACAGGGGTGCCCAGGTGGCTCGGTCGGTTAAGTATCTGACTCTTGATTTCAGCTCAGGTCATGAGCTCACAGTTAAGGAATTGAGCCCTGTGTCCAGCTCAGTGCAGAGCACAGAGTTTCCTTGGGATTCTCTCTCTCTCCCTCTCTCTGCCCCTCCTTTGATCGTATACATGCATGCTCTCTCTCTCTCTCTCTCTCTCTCTCACTAAATAAATAAACTTGAAAAAAAAAGAATAGAAATGTTACAACAAATAGGCAGAGGAAGAGAATCAAAGGAATGAGAAGGAAAGATTTTCAGTTTACAAAATGAGAATTAAGGATGGCCATGAAAACATAGGAAGGAAAAAATATTCCAAGAAGGAGTGATTAAGTGTCAATGTTTCCGAGACATCAAGTAAGCTAAGTAGTAAAATGGACACAAAGTGCTTTTACAAGACTGCATCCAAACCAAGTGGCCAGCAATAGATAATGTTTAAAAAATTATGAGCCATTTATATATAATGCAGCTACCACACACACACACACACACACACACACACACACACACAAAGTCTCTATGCTCTGGTTTAGAGAACATATTTACCTACTGGGGGAAGCAAAGAAGGGATAGAAGAGGAAAGAGAAGTAGAAGTTCTGCCACACAGAACCTCTGTAGTAGGCTTTTCTATGTATCTCAATTTAGAAAATATCATTGGAAACAACTGAACCTATCATATATTAAATCAGCAAAATAGCCATAAATAAAAAAGATTGATTTTAAATTACCCTGTAATGCAACATTTTGATGCTACATATGTCCTTAGAGGGATGTGTTCAGGAACAGAAAGAAGTATGTAAACGGTTCAAAATTCCATTAGAAGGTATGTTGTTTAATATAATATTAGTATTAATATTTTGCAACTACTTTATGTCTGTTGTCAAAAAACAAGGAGTTAAATTAGGGATATCAAGAGTCAATATCCTTCAGTGAAAGAAAAAAGTGATAACATTCTAAATAAAGAAATTAAGTGAAAAAAAGCTGAACTATTAAAATGTAATTAGAAAGATCAACACTAACTCATAATTTTTCTCCGCTGTGGCTACTGAAAGATCTAGAAGAAATGGGCACTTCTAGTGCCCAGAATGTGATCTCTAATAAAATAACCTACTAAAATAACCCAAAGCTCTAGTGTAATAGAGGTTTGGGTTCAATTTTGGAAATCTGAATATCTAGATATTAGATATGAATTACTGAAATATAAAGGTAGAGACAGATAAATGAAAACAAAGCATGTTGCAGATCAATATGTATAGTATGATCTCACTTTGATTAAAAATATATATTAACAGCATGACCATCATAAATATGATGGCTAGATGGAGTGTTAATTTTTTAAAATTTGCTTGTCTCCATTTATTCAATGTTTACACTTTACATGTTCTGCTTTTATAATTTTAAGAAGTCAATTTAAGAAGTAACATCATCAAGAATTTACCAACTAGTTCCCTGAAGGTCTGGAACATGGTAGACAGAAGCCAGAGTGCAGTGATGAATGAATAGGAGTGGAAACTGTAAGTGAAAACTATTCGGGAGTCCCATGCCGAAGAAGGGGAGAAAGAAGGAGAGCAATTAGAAGCAGGCAGCTCAAAGGCTCAAATGCCTGTGGGGTGGCTGCAGGCTAAAGGCATTCTTTGCCCTAGAGTTTTGGTGCTGGATTTCCTCTCTCCAGAAGATGCTTCTTAGACATATCCATGTGACTCACTCAATTACCTCCTTTCAATCTTTGTTCAAGTGTCAGCTTCCTACTGAAGTCTGTTCAAAATCACAGCTCTCTCCCCTACCCTCTCTTCCACTTGCACAAAGCCCCTGCCCTGATGCTACTTTTTTTCCATTGATCTTGATAATTTTCTAAATTTTATATAATTGTTACCTTTTTCTTGCTTATCTCCTCCCCTGGAATGTACAGTCAATTTAACAGAAATTATTTTGTCTTTTTTATACACTGATATATTCTAAATACCTAGAACAGTGTATGCCACATAGTTTACTTGATAACTATGTTTTGAATTAAAAGAAGGGTTAGTTAGGACTGGGAAAGACTTAAGCACATTTATGTGCTAATCTTAACTATTCCCAGGAAGAAAGGAAGAAAGGTAACCCCTGATCAATGAAGTTCACGACGGCAAAGCAATCTTTATGACATTTCCTTTGTATCTTCCTAGAGCGTATATATCACATGTATAGCAGTAAGCAGATAAAAACAGTTCAGGATGTCTTATATGCCATTGAAAGAGTGGAACTGATTACCATTTTGTGTACTTGCTATTTGGCTTTTATTTCTAGTAACATAAAGTGCACTGCCAGAACAGCTATACCAAATTTTGTTGGTGCTTTTTCAGTGGAAGATAGTCATTGCTTTGGCAACCATGCATTTCAGAAACACAGGCTGTTTGAGTTGGTACTAACTACCATGGAAAAGCAAAGGTCCGGTTAATTCCATTTAATGATATGATATATTGAATTAACTGCATGCACACAGAAGGAAAAGTACCAAAAGAGAACTGTCAAAAAGTTCTGCTTACAAGAACAGGGGTGTCATAAGGTTTACTTCCTTTTACAGTTTAATATTCAATAAAGATTAAAAGGAGGGGAAAAAAGCAATTGTATTAAGTCAAAGTCAACAATACAAATATTTATTAAGAGAATCAAAAGACATAGAGGAAATTAAAGTCAGAAAGATAGTAGTCTCAATCAATATTAACACAAAGTAACTATAATAATATGTTGGAGGATGTGACTGCTGGTTGACCTTGAACTGGACCACCAAATCAGAGATTCCTCACTGCCCTCCTCCTCCCCCCATTCCTTGCAATGTAGGTTCCACTTGCATTCTCCCTTCCCAGTGGCTTCTTCAAAGATACAGCCTTGAAACAATGATGTGGTGTTGAGACCATCTGGATGGTATACGTGATTGAACTCAGTTAAGGCCTCTGTATAAACTTTTAAGATTTGGTGGGCAGGTGCAGAGATCTACTCATCTTACTTCTGCCCAGGACAAGCCCCTTGCCAATCTGGAGTGGCCTGCCTCTCTGCCTCTTTCTTCTGTCTCTCCCTGACCCCTGAGAACATGGACCAGTTTTAGGTTACACCTGGGAGGTTCCTAGGAGCCTGCTTGCAAACTGAAACAAGAACAAAAGTATGAATTTGCTCTACTCCGTATCTCCTAGCACTTTTCTAGATCACCTCCTGAAATTTCTTTGGGCCTTTAATCTTTTTTGCCTTTTGATAGTGTCTTGTGGCTCTTGAAAGTCTTCAGTTTTGTATTGTTCTGATTGTTTGGGGATCTTACTTTAAAGTCACTGATTTATATGTGGCTATGGGACGATGCTTGAAAAAACTTCTAGTCTCAAAGGATCATTCTTAAATGATCAATGCACCAGCACATGCAGTATTTGTTTTTGTCTTGTCTTTTGGTTAGATCTCATTAGAAGCCACTTAGATCATGTATATAAAATGAAAATATATATTCTTAAAAGTTTAAAAGTAAATTTAAATCATTTAATACCTGAGGACATATTTGTACTTGGTAAACAGCTCTAATTTCATAAAGTTTAAGATAAAAAAAAAAAGTTCCGAGGGCTCCTGGGTGGCTCAGTCAGTTAAGCCTACAACTCTTGATTTTGGCCCAGGTCAGGATCTCATGTTTTGTGAGTTTGAGCCCTATGTCGTTTTCTGCACTGACAGTGTGAAGCCTGCTTGGGATTCTCTGTCTCTATCTCTGTCTCTCTCCCTCCCCCTCTTGTGTGTGTGCACGTGCTCTCTCTGTTTCAAAAAAAAAAAAAAGTTCTAATATGGGTTAGTTTGGAATTAGAACCAAAAGATCCTCACTTTTATAATATAAATAAAAGTTTAAAAGTCTCAGAGAATGAAAATAACACAGAACATCATTTTGAAAGGAAAGAAATAATAAGAAATAGAAATTATTGGTCACTGGGGGGAGAAGCCAAGACGGTGGGACAGCATGGAAGTTTTTTTTGCATCTTGCCTCTATGAAATACTGCCAGATCAACACTAAACCATCCTGCACACCTAGAAAACTGATTTGAGGATTAACACAACAATCTGCACAACCTGAACCACAGAACTCAGCAGGTACGTGGTGCAGAGAGGTGAACGAGGGGAGGGAGAAACCCACAGAGGGCAGGGAACTGTTTTTGCTTGCAGGAAGATGACAGAGACGGGGTGAGTGGTGGGGGAGCTTGGGAAAAGCACCCTCCCCCCCAAAGCAGGTGGAGAGAAAGTGGAAAAGTGGAAATAGCCACAGGGACTGAACTGAAAAGGGAGAAAGGAGAAAAGAGCGGGTTTAAATGCCACTAAGACTCTATAAACAAGGGGAGCGGAGAGTCTGCAACTCCGCAGCTCTATACCTGGTGGTGCTCTGATGAGAAGGGCGAATCCCCAGGAGCAGAGTGAAGTCCGGGCAGTTCTCGGGCGACATGGGGAAAAGCGGCTCCTTTGCTGGGAGGACATTTGGTAGAAGCTGTGCAGCTGACAAAGGTGCCAGCAGACCCCAGGGAACAAACACATTCTCTGGTGCTGGAACAAAGTCGCTAGGAGTGAAGCCTGGTGCATGTGTGTTGTGATTTTCCATAATCCCCGAAATGCTGCTGCTACACAAGTGCATGAACATTTTCTGGGGTGGGCTGGCATCCAGCAGCAGTCTCTGGACACCAGCAGCAGCACAGTCCTGCAAACGTTCCAGGGTGTGGCCGGCACCCGGCCATTGCTCGGTGAGAACCTCCCCCAGAAAGTCAGAGCGGGATAAAGCCACAGTCCCCGGGAAGTGAGGGGTTGGGAAACACAGCCACATCTGAGATACAACTCAGGAGGGAGGTGCCGCCAGGCAATCTGACGGCTTGGTCACGGGCAGTGTAAACGCGGGGAGTGGACAGAAAACAGAAACAAAGGACAGGCGCGCGATTGCTGATCTGGAGAACAAAGGTCTGTAACTACAGACTGGGTAACTGGCTGACGCCATTTTCACCCCTCCCGCGCATGTGCATACACACCTACAAGCGCCACAACAATCCACTCCAGTAAGCTAAGCAGCACCATCTAGTGGAGAACAGAGCTGTTACACTAAGCCCCGCCCACCTGGGCCAACCTCCCTCTTCAGGAACACCACAAGTCTCTCCGCCTGCTTAGTATACGGACTATAAATTGCGTCATAGTTTGACTTCTAGGGGAAAATGATGTAATTTCAATAGTACTTTGGTTTCTTTGCTGGTCCATCTATTCAATTTTCTTTTCTTTCTCTCCTTTTCATTTTTTTTCTTTTTCTTGAATACAGAAAGAAAAAAAATATTTTTATTTTCAATTTTTATTAAAAATACTTTTCTTTATTTTTTACTATATTTTTACTTTTTTGTAAATTTCTCAAATTCGATTTTACTTCCATAATTTCATATTATTCTATTTCATTGTATTCATTTTTTCAAATTTTCAAATGTTTTCCTATTTTTTTCCTTCCTCTTTTTCTCTAATCTATCAAGCTCCATTCAACAACCAGACCAAAACACACCTAGGATCTAGCATCATTTATTTGATGTGTGTGTGTGTGTGTGTGTGTGTTGTTTTTAATTCTTTACTTTTAATTCTTTGTACCTTATTGATTCCTTTTCTCCTGTCAAAATGATGAAATGAAGGAATTCATCCCGAAAGAAAGAGCAGGAAGAGACAACTGCCAGGGACTTAATCAACAAAGATACAAGCAAGTTGTCTGAACCAGAATGTAGAATCACGATAATAAGAATATAGCTGGGGCTGAAAATAGATTAGAATCCCTCTCTGTGGAGATAAAAAAGTAAAAGCTAGTCAGGATGAAATAAAAAATGCTATAACTGAGCTGCAATCTCGAATGGATGCCAAGGTGGCAAGGATGGATGAGGTGGAGCAGGGAATCAGTGATATAGAGGACAAACTTATGGAGAATAATGAAGCAGAAAAAAAGAGAGATACTAAGGTGAAATACATAATTTAAGAATTAGAGACAAGAGTGACTCATTAAAAAGGAACAATATCAGATCATAGGGGTCCCAAAAGAGGAAGAGAGAAATGGGGGTAGAAAGGTTATGGGAGCAAATCATAGCAGAAAATTTTCCTAACCTGGGGAAAGACACACACATCAAAATCCAGGAAGCACAGAGGACTCCCATTAGATTCAACAAAAACTGACCATCAGCAAGGCATATCATAGTCAAATTCACAAAATACTCAGGCAAGGAAAGAATCATGAAAGCAGCAAGGGAAAAATGGTCCTTAACCTACAAGGGAAGACAGATCAGGTTTGCACCAGATCTATCCACAGAAACTTGGCAGGCCAGAAAGGAGTGGCAGGATATATTCAATGTGCCGAATCAGAAAAATATGCAGCCAATAATTCTTTATCCAGCATGGCTGTCATTCAAAATAGAAGGAGAAGTTAAAAGTTTCCCAGACAAACAAATATTAAAGGAGTTCATGACCATTAAACCAGCCCTCTTCTGCAAGAAATTTTAAGGGGGACTCTCTGAGGGGAGAAAAGAAGGGGAAAAAAAAAGACCAAAAGCAACGAAGACTAGAAAGAACCAGAGAACACGACCAGAAACTCCAACTCTACAAGAAGCATAATGGCAATAAATTCACATCTTTAAGTACTCACTGTAAACGTCAATGTACTGAATACTCCAATCAAAAGACAGAGGGCAACAGAATGGATAAGAAAACAAGATCCATCTATATGCTGTTTACAAGAGACCACATTGGACCTAAAGACACCTTCAGATTTAAAATAAGGGGATGGAGAACCATCTTTTGTTGAATGGTCGACAAAAGAAACCTGGAGTAGCCATACTTATATCAGACAATCTAGACTTTAAAATAAAGACTCCAACAAGAGATGAAGAAGGGCATTATATCGTAATTAAGGGGTTTATCCACCAAGAAGACCTAACAATTGTAAACATTTATCCTCCAAATGTGAGAGCACCCAAATATATAAACAATTAATCACAAATATAGAGAAACTCATCAATAGTAATACCATAATAGTACTGGACTTCAACACCTCACAGCAATGTACAGATCATCTAAACAGAAAAGCAACAAGGAAACAATGGCTTTGAATGACACATTGGATGAGAGGACTTAACAGGTATATTCAGAACATCTCATCCTAAAGCAGCAGAATATACATTCTTCTCCAGTGCACATGGAACATTCTCCAGAATAGACCATATACTGGGACACAAATGAGCTGTAAGTAAGTACAAAACAATCGAGATCATAGTGTGCATATTTTCAGACCACAATGCTATGAAACTCAAAATCAACCAAATACTTGGAGACTGAAGAACATCCTACTAAAGAATGAATGGACCAACCAAGAAGTTAAAGAGGATAATAAAAAGTATATGGAAGTCAATGAAAATGATAACACCACAGCCCAAAACCTCTGGGGCGCAGCAAAGGCGGTCATAAGAGGAAAGGCTATAGCAATCCAGGCCTTCCTAAAGAAGGAAAAAAGATCTCAGCTACACAACCTAACCTTATGCCTTAAGGACCTGGAAAAAGAACAGCAAATAAAACCCAAAACCAGCAGAAGACAGGAAATAATAAAGATTAGAGCAGAAATTAATGCTATTGAAAAAAAAAAAACAACACAGTAGAACAGATCAATGAAACCAGAAGCTGGTTCTTTGAAAGAATTAACAAAACTGCTAAACCAATAGCCAGTCTGATCAAAAAGAAAAAGGAAAGGACCCAAATAAATAAAATCAAGAATGAAAGAGGAGAGATCACAACCAACACAGCAGAAATAAAAACAATAAGAAGAGAATAGTATGAGCAATTATATGCCAATAAAATGGGATATCTGGAAGAAATGGACAAATTCCTAGAAACATACACACTACCAAAACTGAAACAGGAAGAAATACAAAATTTGAACAGACCCATAACCAGTAAGGAAATCGAATTAGTAATCAAAAATCTGCCAAAAAACAAGAGCCCAGGGCCAGATGGCTTTCCAGGGGAATTCTACCAAACATTTAAGGAAGAGTTAACACCTATTCTCTTGAAGGTGTTCCAAAAAATAGAAATGGAAGGAAAACTTTCAAACTCTTTCTATGAAGCCAGCATTACCTTGATCCTAAAATCAGACAGAGACCCCACTAAAAAGGAGAACTATAGACCAATTTCCCTGATGAACATGGATGCAAAAATCCTCAACATGATATTAGCCAACTGGATTCAACAACACATTAAAAAAATTATTCACCACGACCAAGTAGGATTTACACCTGCGATGCAGGGCTGGTTCAATATCCGCAAAACAATTAACATGATTCATCACATCAATAAAAGAAAGGACAAGAACAATATGATCCTCTCAAAAGATGCAGAGAAAGTATTTGACAAAATATAGCACCCTTTCTTGATAAAAACCCTCAAGAAAGTAGGGATAGAAGGATCATACCTCAAGATCATAAAAGCCATATATGAAAGACCCAACGCTAATATCATCCTCAATGGGGAAAAACTGAGATCTTTCCCCCTAAGGTCAGGAACAAGACAGGCATGTCCACTCTCCCCACGGTTATTCAACAGAGTATTGGAAGTCTTAGCCTCTGCAATCAGACAACACAAATAAATAAAAGGCATCTAAATCAGCCAGGAGGAGGTCAAACTTTCACTCTTGGCAGGTGACATGATATGGAAAACCCTAAAGATTCCACCAAAAAACTGCTAGAACTGATCCATGAATTCAGGAAAGTGGCAGTATATAAAATCAATGCACAGAAATCGGTTGCATTCCTATACACCAGTAATGAAGCAACAGAAAGAGAAATCAAGGAAGCGATCCCATTTACAATTGCACCAAAACCATAAAATACCTAGGAATAAATATAACCAAGAGGTGAAAAATCTATACACTGAAAACTATAGCAAGCTTATGAAAGAAATTGAAGAAGGCACCAAAAAGTGGAAAAAGATTCCATGGTCCTGGATAAGAAGAACAAATATTGTTAAAATGTCGATACTACCCAAAGCAATCTACATATTCAATGTAATCCCTATCAAATTACACCAGCATTCTTCACAGAGCTAGAACAAACAATCCTAAAATTTGAATGGAGCTAGAAAAGACCCCCAATAGCCAAAGAACTCTTGAAAACGAAAACCAAAGCAGGAAGCATCACAATCCTGGACTTCAAGCTGTATTACAAAGCTGTAATCATCAAGATAGTATGGTACTGACACAAAAACAGATACTCAGATCAGTGGAACAGAATAGAGAACCCAGAAATGGACCCACAAATGTATGGCCAACTAATCTTTGACAAAGCAGGAAATAATATCCAATAGAGTCTCTTCAGCAAGTGGTGCTGGGAAAACTGGACAGTGACATGCAGAAGAATGAACCTGGACCACTTTCTTACACCGTACATAAAAATAAACTCAAAATGGATGAAAGACCTCAATGTAAGATAGGAAGCCATCAAAATCCTCGAGGAGAAAGCAGGCAAAAACCTCTTTGACCTTGGCTGCAGCAACTTCTTATTCAACATGTCTCCGGAGGCAAGGGAAAAAGCAAAAATGAACTACTGGGACCTCATCAAAATAAAAAGTTTCTGCACAGTGAAGGAAACAATCAGCAAAACTAAAAGGCAACTGACGGAATGGGAGAAGATATTTGCAAATGACATATCAGATAAAGGGTTAGTATCCAAAATCCATAAAGAACTTATCAAACTCAACACCCAAAAAACAAATAATCCAGTGAAGAAATGGGCAAAAGACATGAATAGACACTTCTCCAAAGAAGACATCCAGATGGCCAACCGACACATGAAAAAAAGCTCAACATCACTCATCATCAGGGAAATACAAATCAAAACCACAATGAGATATCACCTTACACCTGTCAGAATGGCTCACATTAACAACTCAGGCAACAACAGATGTTGGCGAGGATGCAGAGAGAGAGGATCTCTTTTGCATTGCTCGTGGGAATATAAGGGGGTCAGCCACTCTGGAAAACAGTATGGAAGTTCCTCAAAAAACTAAAAATAGAATTACCCTACGACCCACCAATTGCACTACTAGGCATTTATCCACGGCATACAGGTGTGCTGTTTTGAAGGGACACATGCACCCCCATGTTTATAGCAGAACTATCAACAATAGCCAAAGTATTAAAAGAGCCCAAATGTCCATTGATGGATGAATGGATAAAGAAGCTGTGGTATATATATACAATGGAGTATTACTCGGCAATCCAAAAGAATGAAATCTTGCCATCCACTACGTGGATGGAAGTAGAGGGTATTATGCTAAGTGAAATTAGTCAGAGAAACACAAATATCTTATGACTTCACTCATATAAGGACTTTAAGATACAAAACAGATGAACATAAGGGAAGAGAAGCAAAAATAGTATAATAATACAAAATAAATATAATATAAAAATAAAAAAGTAATATAAAAACAGGGAGGGGGACAAAACATAAGACAAAACTTAAATATAGAGAACAAACAGTGTTACTGGAGGTGTTTTAGGAGGGGGGGATGGGCTAAATGGGTAAGGGGCATTAAGGAATCTACTCGTGAAATCACTGTTGCACTATATGATAACCAATTTGAATGTAAATTTAAAACAATAAATTAATTAAATTAAAAAAAAGAAATAGAAAATATTACATTTCACTGGTAAAAACAATGTCTTACCCAGGAAAGACCAGGAACAAAAGTGTTTGTCAGAGAAATAATGTAATGAGGAAGACATGATTAGAAAATTTGTTAGTTAAACATTAGGGAGAATTGCTAACATAGTAAAAGAAACAAGGAAATCAAAGCATATAACCGCCATTTCATAGGCCATATTACTCAAGAAATCAATGACACTCTGCTCCATTGTTTGAAGAAATCATTTCCTGAAACACCAAACTCAACAGCTCAGTGTTTTGATCTCTCAAAAACTTCTATTTTTGTGCTTTTCACATTGAAATGTATATGTCACTACCAGCTAATATATTGAATTTTTAAGCAAGCATGTCAGCATGCCAAAAGACAGGCTTTTGGGTTGCTAATTAATCGACACACTATTGGCATAGAGGAACAACTGATACCCTGGGAACTCAGGGACATATAAGATCTTTTTTAATTATTACTATTTATGGACTTAATTACTGCTGCAATACACTTAATCATTCTATGTCATGTACAAGTTAATGGATATTCTAAGAGTCCAATCAGAATCCGACACAGTGACAATGTGCTGGAGCAACTTGGCTTGCCTGAAGGAGAAGCAGATTGAACTAACTTTGTAATTTAATAACAATAAAAGGATTTAAATAAGACACACAGTCCTCCATACTAGAAAAAGAAGTCTAAATTTAAATTAAATATAAGAATTTTGACATGCCTACCAGATCCCTAGACATATCGATGTCAATCAGTAGTTGTTACTATAACATTCTTGGATATTACCACAGGTTTGCCGAGAGCATTGGTCCTCTGTAAGAATAGCAAGTCAAGACCCGTGCAATTGGATATCTCCCTTTTCTACAAGTCATACTTGGAAAGAATCTGTAACTTGAATTCTATTGATTTCAGAGAATTCCAGGTTGAATAAGATACTGTCGCTATTGTCCATGGAGCTCACAAGAACAACTCAACATCTTCACATAGCAACTGGCTGATATTAAGGGACTCTGTCCAGGGATTTCAAAGCAATAAGGGGAAAATATTTTTCCACTTTCTTCAAATAATTTCCACGAGGAAAATTGTCATAAGTGTAATATTCTTTAATTAATCATCTATAAAGGCAATAGTTAAAAGCACAGTCCCTCCAAAATTTAGTACCTAAAAGAAACCCCTAATTGCCAACAACATACCCATTAGTGTACAAAAGGACGGGATGATGCAAACTACATAAGCTACTGCTCCTCCCTCTGAAAGACAATTTGGGCAATATTTCATCCTTACCCTAGCCAATACTCAATCCAGAGTACACAGGTGAGGTCATAGAAGACATTGCAATAAGAAACATGAAATTAGACACCAGATTTATAATCGATTCTGATTGTTTAGAATTACACAATTTAAGGACTAAAATGAAAGAGGAGAGAGAAATGAAGGGATCACATGAAGAAATCGTGTATCTTGGGTTTCTCAGTTCCATCCTTTCCTGCTTCTTCCAGAGAACCTAATTTCACTAATTATTATATAAATATGCTTTAGTACCACTCATGCATGAAAACAGAAACTTCTATTATGCTTTACATGCCTTTCAAACCATAGCCTGATTTCTTTTATCTTACCAAAGATCTTTTAAACGCTGTCTCTTCTCCTTGCATCTTCCCTGGTACCCCACAAATTGGAATATAGCTTTTCTCTATACTGCTCTCCTCAAATCATTGTCACAAGAACCACGGACAAACTCTGCTCTGCCAAATTAGTGGGCACACTTTACAATCTTCATTTTTCTCGATCTTTTTGTGACATTTGGAAATACTGACTACTTAACCTATTTTGAAATCATATCCTGGGACACTGACTTCTGCCTCTCCCACTCTGCTGTCCACTAGTTGTTAGTTTATTGGTGGGCACCCATTTCTCCATCTACCCTAATGTTTGTGTCTCACGGTCCCTCCTGGCATTAGCCCTCTCTCTTTCTTATCTCTTCTAAGTTGGATGATTTCATTAATTTTCAATGACTCAAGCAATCATTGATATGCTGACATACACATTTCCAGTAGGGTTCCTGATATTCTGATTCAGCCTCAGAAGAATCTTTTTATTTTGACTCTTCTAATGCTTGAAATTGATAGTCTCATCTGATCCCTGGGCTGTATCCCATGAAATTCAGTATGTTTTATTGTTGAACTCTAGTCAATCACCCAGAAACAAATAGTTCATATCATGATTAAACGTTTACAGTTTTAGAAAATAATAGAATTCCCAAATTCCTTTGTGAAGCCAAGAAAATCTGATGAAATATCCCAAGTCTGGTTAAATATAATATGAAGAACAAACACATACCAATTATAAATATAACTGCAAAAGTCTAAGTTAAATATTAGCAACTTGAATTTAGCATTATGGTAAATTTGATTCAGGAATACAACAAGAAAAAAATATGACCATGTAAATAGACGCTCAGCAGTCATTTGATAAAATTCAAAATCCATCCTCAAGCTCAGGCTTGAAAATAAAACAGATATGATTTAGAATTATAGGTTGTCCACTTACACCTATTTTTCCATCAGACAGGTAGATTAACATTTTTTAGATTTTAGTTTCACTAATTTTTAAAATGGGTCTAGATTGCCTTAACCCTTATTTGAAATACATCTCATCCTTTCCTTTTCATAACATTCTTTATCTTTGAAGTCATACATTTAACATTCATTCCCCCCCCTCCCCAGATTGAAACCACCTTGAAGACATGCATATATGTGTGTGCGTGACCAGTTACAGAATTTGCAGGGCCCAGCGCAAAGTGAAAATGAAAGTCCCCTTATCCAAAAATAATTAAGAATTTCAAGACAGTGACTGCAGAGTATTAAATTAAGCAGGGAGCCCTTACATGCATAGGCCCCTGTGCAACTGCACAGTACGTATAAGGCTTTATGTGTGTGTGGTGAGTCTGTGTGTGTGTCTGTGATTGACATATGTTGAGTATTATGCCTGGAAAATTAAGTCATAGATACCTCAAAAAATATCCATAGACAGGGGTGCCTGGGAAGCTCAATTGCTTCTTAAGCATTTAATTCAGCTGAGGTTAAGCATCTTAATTCAGCTGAGGTCATGATCTTGCAGTTCACGAGTTTGAGCTCCATGTCCGACTCTGTGCTGACAGCTCAGAGCCTGGAGCCTGCTTTGGATTCTGTGTCTCCCTCTCCTCTCTGCCCCTCCCCCCCGCCAAACTAAAATAAAAACATTAAAATTTTTTTGAATCCATAGACAGAAAGATAGCTAGCATTCAGATCTCAGACTATAAACAATAGTCATATTAAGTTGGGTAAAAAGTAGTTCATATAATTAATAAAGAAAATGTTTTCAACTTTACCACAAACTAACTAGTTTGACTGAAGACTGTAGAACAACTAAAAAGACATTGATTAACCTTTAACGATTCTCTCTTTAAGTAGACATTCCTATCGTTTTATTTCAGTTCTATTATATTGTTTAAATCATTCTGAGATGATGTCTTCCCTCTTAATATTTATTGATTGTAATTTATAAACTGTGTACTATTTTGTGTCCATGGTGATTTTTCTGCACGATTCATGGATTCTATGAGTGAACATTATAGTAACCACTCCATTTCTCTAGTTATAAAACATGAGCATATAAAAAAAACATAAAATGTTTAATCCTTGTCCATCTGTTTGATAAAAAATAATGTTCAGCTTATCAAAATATCAACCACTGATTTAAGACTTCATTTTGGAATTTTTTCCAAACAGTATTTATTCTCTTATACACAGAAAAATAATAACTTGATGTAGTGACAATGTATCCCTTTTCATATATCAATAGCAATTTCAAATTCTTTATGAATATTTTCTTCAGAGTGATTCTTTACATTTGGGGCCAAAATTTAGTGAGGAATTTACATGTCCTCTCCTGGAGCTCTACATAATTTCCCTTCATGATTCCCCAAAGTTCATTTATGCACAAGCCTTTATTCTGCCATGTTTTATGGTGACTGCATGAAAAAGGAAGACGGATTTCCTCTTGAGCAAGTTATTGATGAATGCTCTTTTATTTGTCCCTGAAAAGTTTTTTTTTTTTTAAAGGTGTAGGCTATGTGCAATTGCATACCTCAGTGGTGCTATCAGGGATTTTAAATTTATAAATGACCAATCTAGGTGTGTTCAGTTACAGAATTCATTTTTAAAAGTCACTCCAGCCTCCTGTTTCTCCACTCCCCACTTGCCACTCTAGGTTCCACTCAAATGGAAATACTTGGCTTTTTCCACCCCATTCTGTCTCCTGGTCTCTATTGCTTCCCTCCACTCTTCCTCTTTTCTTCTATTTCCCTCTGCCTTATGTACGTCCTCTTCATGTGTGTTCTCATTCATGCATTTTCATACAATTGTTCTCTCTCATTCTGTCACTCACTTCCTGAATGCCTATGTACTGGGTACTGTTCTTCTAAGTGGATGTAGGCTTGGCTGGGCACAGGAAAGAAAAGGCTTGGGGAGCGTTGTGAGATGTGCAGCAGGGAAGATCAGAGAAGGCAACAGTACCCAGATCACCCTGAACCTTGAGGGCTCGGTACACAGTGGGAAGTGGCCAGAGGGTGACCACAGAAGGTGGCATTGTGGAAATCAAATATCCTGCTGCTGTGAGGAGAGTGAAGGAGTCTTCAGCAAGGGTGAAAGCTGGATGATCCCCTAGACAGCAGGGTTTTAATGATTGGCCCATAGGCAATTCACATAATGGATAGATTGGTTCAGGGTTCATTTTAGAGGTAAAGTTGACAAGACGTGCTTATGGATTGGATGTGAGAAGTGAGACTAAAAGAGGAATCAGAGATCCAACTGTCAGGCTTGAGCAACTCTGTCTCACTCTCTATTTCACTGTTATTCTCTATTTCTTTCTCCCTTCTTTCTTTTCCTCTTTTCTTTGTTCACACTGTAATAGACTCTGGAAGGTTCACATCCCTACTTTAGTTCCTGGTTAAGTCTCCATTTAGAACTCAGAAACTCCAGAAAGCTTTCCTGAGGTCCCTACAGTGGGGAATAGACACACCCACATGATACCTGACCCTGCCTCCCTCTTGGCACCAATCTCTACACTATTCACAAGGATCACTAACACAGAGTTTGCAAGCATGAACTCTGAGTCAAAATACAGCAGGTTTGTGCCCAAGCTCTATTACTAACTAGCTAAGTGAACTCTAGCAAGTTACTTAAGGAAGTCTCTGTTCCCACATCTGTGAAGTGTAGATAAGAAAATTGTCTACTCAGAGAAAAGTTTGCATGAGAGGATATATATAAAGTGCTTAGTACAATACTAGTACAAAGCAAATGCTAGATAGATGATAGCCATTATCATCATCATTATTGTCACTTTACAGTACCCATCTTCTTTTAAGCAGGGTTCCTGCCGAATATCAGAAAACAAATTCAAACAGGAAATAGTAAAATAATTCAGGCTTAGAAAAACACACTAACTCTTCAGTAAAACACAGTAAAAATGGATAGTATGATTTATTGGCCAATTCTGACAAATGTATACGTGGAAGTCATAGTCGGGTTCAAACATACCACTTACCAGATTAGATGCACCCACAGGGTTATTTTTCTTTGAGGTCTCACCTGGGCAGGTGCATCTACAAACCACAGGGCAGAAAGAGACTGATTACAGAAGTTGAGGGGCTGAGGGCGTGACCCTCTTAAACATTCTTTACTTCCTTCCACCCCCCCCACCCCCCCACCCCCCCCCACCCCCGCCCCAAGACGTCTTGGCATCACTACATCCGTGGCGACGCCTCCCTTGTGGCGTAGGCTTGTTAATAGCCCAGCTTTCGCCCTACACATTTGCGGCTTCCGTGGACACATTAGCAACCAACGCTTTTAGATCCCAGTCGCCTAGCTTTGCCAAGGCGGTCAGAGGTCACTTGGAGAGTGTTTTGCCTCGAATGGTTCTCATTGAGAAGGCCATCTCATTCCTTCTGTGGTGCTTTGGAAATTCGCGCCCTCCTCTGGTCCCGGTTCAGGTGCACAGAAACGTCTGGGGGAGGACGCAGGTGCTCAAGAGAGGTGGGGCGGTGAAGGCGCCCGAGTGGTGAACCCAAAGATCGAACCTGCAGACCCAGCGCAAAGTAGAAACTGAAAGTACATTGCCGGCTGATCCTACGGAAGTTATGGGAAAGGCAAAGCGCAGAGCCTGGCCGTGGTGTGTGCCGCCCCCCTTGGGATGGATGAAGCAGCAGGCGCGGCGTGGGTGAAAGGAACCAGCCGCAGAGACCGCCCTACCCCGCACGCGCTCCCAGCAACTCCGCGGAAGACCAGGGGCCTGGCAGCGACTATGGGCGGTGAGAGCTTGCTCCTGCTGCAGTTGCGGTCATCATGACCACGCCCGCCTCCCGCAGACCATGTTCCATGGTAAGGACTCCTATTCCAGGCGCACCGGTTCGCGCGCCCTGCACGCCCGGGGACTCCAGGACGCTTTGCCGGGCCCGGCGCCCAGGCGCGTCCGGGAACAGTCCAGCCTTGCACTTTGGACCTGCCGAGAGCACTGGCTCTCTCACAGGCAGGCGTCAGCCGCGCCTCAGTACCCTGGCCCACAGCCACTTGCACTTGGGACTGCTGCTCCTGGCCGGCTGCGAGAAGCCGTCCCAGACGCCGGCTTTCCGTCCCGAGCCCTAGAGCTGCAGCCTCGGCGCCGCTCAGCGGTGGCAACCAGGTCTCAGAGGTAGCCAGTGGCTCGCCGTCAGTCTTCCCGAGCCAGCGCTGTCCTCGGTCAACCCGGCTCCCAGCCCGCCCTTCCCGTGCTCCTGGCGGCGCCCAGTTACTCACAGGCGCCTGGAGAGGGGCGAGTACCTGGGCTCCTGTAGCTCCGTACTCTCTAGAGAAGTGAAAGCGAAGCTCCCACGGGACGCGCTTTTAAACCCTAAAGGGACAGGTCTCTGGAAAACCCCGTTTCGCCCCCTCAGTGAGGCTGGGAGTTTCCGACTGGGGCTGTACCTCGTGCCCTTTGCTGGGAAACCGAGTCCTTGAGCTGGCACCGAGAAAGGCGAGTTTCGGGTTTTTGTTTTTTCCTATATGGGTACTCCTTGGAGGAGGCAGGATTAAATAGGCAAAAGTTCAAATTCTAGACTTTTGCTAGGATCCGATATATTTTATTTGTGCGGATTACGGACAGAGAGTAAAAAGGACAAGGGCAGAGCTGAGTCAAGGGACCGGGATTCCGGTGGCAGCCATATGGCCCAGGAAAAGAGCCAGAAAGTTTACTGGAAGGGGAAAAAGGAGAAGACGAGATGTGAGGGGCGAAGATCTGTTGAGGGAAATTAGAATGCTTTATAGTGAATACTTCCTCAAGCAAAAAAAGACGGGTGGGGGAGGGTGCGGGAGTAGGGAGCAGTTTGCTCTTCCGTTTGATGCCTGGTCTGTGCGCTTTCCAGGCTACACCGTTAGATCAAAGGAGCCTTTCCTTCCTCTCTCGTAGGTGTTAAAGAATCAAGAATTGGCATAGCGAAGAAGTACCAGATCAGTACCAAAATAAAGGGGGTTGTGGGGATAGAGTGTGGAGGACAGTTATGGAAAAAGATTTGTAATGGGTGCCGTCCAGAAGTTCAGCATAGAATTAGAAATTAGGTATATCCCTGCCTTCCTTACAATGCCATGGATCGCCTGCAATTCTTTCTTTCTTACTGCTCTTGGTTCTAATCCCTGCATCACCTCTGATTTTAAGTGGAGAGGTTACAAAGAGAAAAGAAAAGAAATGGAAGCTAGGGTGTGCATTATTAACAGGGAGATTTATTTCCTGAAGTGTATCTATATTGTTCATTTACCATAAGGTATTAGCAAACAATAGAATAGAAAACTGAACTTCTCATAATGTGTGGCTTTTGCATTTTGTTCCAAGAGATTTCACTAGAAGCTTAAGGACAGAGTTACTGTAAGGAGGGTTTTTTTTTGTTTTGTTTTGTTTTGTTTGTTTGGTTTTTGTTGTTTTTTTGCTATTTGTTTTGGGAGTTGAAGTCGTTGAGACCCTACTATGTGGTTCTCAACTATGCTGTCTAGTTTAGGTAATGTAATCATATTTGAGGGGCAAAAGTGGAATAGTAATAAAGACAGGGAACCGAGAAAGATGAGAAAGCCTGAACAGGTACACGGGACAATCACACATGGTACCGCATTGATATTTCCATATCTGAAACAAAAATGAAAAGGCTATTTTATAGGACCAAGTTACATGTCATATTCACACTCATGCACATGAGATTATTTTCTAGGATCTCACCTCTGACACATAACCTAGTGTAATAAGAACAAATATTTAGTGTCTGTTTTCTGAAATAAGAGTGTATTATGGTACAGTATTTCAGAGCTTGGCCAGGAAGCACCTTAGTGAGGTTCATGTGGGAAAAGATGGGTTTTTGTACATTCCCCCTAACTACACACACACACTTTTTTTTTTTTTTTGTAGCAAGCAGTGTAGCTCGGTGGCTAAAAGCTGAGTTTCTAAATTCTTCACTCTTCACAAAGTTTCTTTCTTCCTCAGATTCTCCATCTGCAAAACTGAGTAACTGGTAGTACTTACCTACAGAAGTGGTTATGAGATTAAATGAAATATTGTATGCAGTATCAAGGACAGCTGCAGAAATGTCTTTAAGGGTTTATCATGGGATTTGTGGATAGAGTTTACAGTGCAATCTTAATATTGGCTATGGCAGATATTAGATTTCTTTAGCTGTAATCAAACTTATGTTTGTAACCTTAACGAGATGATTTCCATACAGCAGATGGTTTTCTGTTTATTAATTTTTTGTTTGCTTTATTGCACCAATTTGCTTGTGCCAGTTGTTCATATTAAAGGCAAGTCTTATATATTCAGATAATGTTTTCTGTTTCATCCTGAATGTCTTTTGAGTACTTTTTTTAAATTCCCAGTGAAAATGGGTCTATGAAATGTTATAATGGATATTAAATAAGCACTTATTGGTCTTAAAGACTGATGAAAGATTGGATTTGATACACAGTAGAGGCTAATTTTTTCTAAGTTTATTTATTTATTTTGAGAGAGAGGGGCACAGAGAGAGAATCCCAAGCAAACTCCATGCTGTCTGCACAGAGCCCGACTCAGGGTTCAATCTCATGAACTCTGAGATCATGACCTAAGCAGAGATCCTGACCTGAGCCAAGATCAAGAGTCAGACGCTGAAACCACTGAGCCACCCAGACTCCTCTGTAGAAACTAATTTTTTTACGTTCACTTTGACCCCATAACTTATACAGCTGAGGATTGAATGTATTATTTGGCTTAAATTAAAAACCAACAAGAATTTTTTAGACAGTCATCATTCTGGTTTGACCAAATTCCCTACTGAAAACAAATTCTACAGTTTCAATCCCTTCAGGAAATCTAAAGACAATTCCACAGGCCCAAGCTTGCCTTGCATTATTCCTTATGGTTTGTCTTTTCTGTAACCTGAAGAAAAGTTCAGGGTTGGGAAAAGGGTGCATATTTATGTATAACCTGAAACAAAACAGAATAAAAGCAGAGATTGTTTCCTGTTGTGACAATGATGTCAAAAGCATGCTCACACGAGGCAATATTAATATGTTTACTCTCTATGTGGTGTGGAGAAAAGACTTCAATTGCAGACCAAACTGCAAATTGTTAATTCGAGAGGTGGGAACCTGAGAGATGTGAGTCTGAAGCCCTGGGTGTGTTTGCAGTATTGTCCAGAGGTGATGTCAAGTCTAAAGAAATGCCTTATTTGGATGGCCAGGGGGATTCTTAGAATTACGGTGCTTGAAAGTTGAATGAGACGTTGAGAGATGATTTACTCTAAAGATTTCCTTTTACAGGTCAGTTAAACGAGACTTAAAAGATGCTGTCATTCAATCAGTCTCACAACACGTTGTCATACAACCCCTTGTCAGAGCAAGACAAAACCCCCAAGTCTCCATACTCCAAACCCTCTGTGTTTTGTATTGCTCTAGTCCCTCTGGAGCTAAGCTGTTTAACAACAGCAACAAAAGACACTCTTTACAGACAAGGCAAATTATGTTTCAGAACTGAGAAATTAGTTGTAGTACATAAAAATGACTGAGGTTTCTACCAAGCCATCATTGAAAGCCCTGATAAAATGTCATTCAATGAATAATTGAATTGATACGAATTTGGGGAGCACTAATTACTGAAAGTTAGGGTGAAGAAGACACAACACATACTGCTCATAGAAAGTAAAACGGCCTCCTTTATTAAAACATGAAAGGTGGACGTTTGAAATAACATTCATGTTAAATAGTAAAAATGTCTCTTTTTTCATTAGTATTTAATTATTTTATTATATTACCCCTAAATTGTATGCTGTGTAGCTTCTCCTTATCATCTACTCTTTCCAAATACCTTTGGGACACCTGTAAAATGACAGAAAAAATGAAATTTGGCTGTATGCAATCTATACAAATCCAGTATATTTAGTGAATAAATAGCAATTGATTATTGTTTGAAAATCTTCAGGATGCAGGAACATTAGTACAAGAGAGAGGCAAAGCTGTGTAATATTACACAGAGATGGGTTTCATTCAGAGGACTAATGTAATTACATGTTATTAAAAGATTATGGCCATTTCTGATAAAATGCTGGTGAGGCAGTAAACTCAGATTAGAATCTGGACCTGGGACCTACTATCTGATTTTTACAAAAAAAAATTTGCAGGACTCTTTTGATCTTTACAGATAATGTATGTAAGGTAACAAAGTGCTTGGCACATGATAGGTACTCAAAAATAACTATCGTCATCATCATTATTCATCTCCTATGTGAATTTTGCCTGAACGCATATAGACACTTAGCGGCAGAGCTATGAATACATTACATGTCTCATTTTGCTTCTCTTACCTTGTCAAGTGTCCATGATATATGAAGATGAGATATAGGATTCATATTTGTTGTTACACCTGCTATTTAGCCCAGTTCCACTATTTGTAAAAATCTGGGTCACTAATAGCATATAATTTATTGGGGAGTGCTATTGATTTTTATATGACAGATAATGATATAATAGATGATAATGTTTTGGGGAACTTTATGATGTATTTAACAGTGTTTAGATTGTCATAATATTAGGTCCTTGGGTTCCAAAGAGTATTGTTTGTAGTACTACTCAGAAAAGGCACAGATGTGAAATGTCTTGCAGTCAACAAGTACAATTAAACTTCATTTGGAAATTCACAGGAAATATATTGTCAACTTAGGTCAAAAGTTTGCAGAAAGATGCAAACAAGACATTTTCACAGGCTTACGAAGAATAAGTCTGTATATGACCAGATTTTAATGTCTCTGGGAGTAACTGGCTTTCCATCAGTGCATTATTACTCTCTGAAATAATAACCATTTTTAATTTCATCCCTTTTGTTTAGACAATTGTCTCTAACTGGGAAGGCTTACCCAAAACAGATATAAATCATTAGCTAACAGGGTGTGAATTTATTTATTGGGTTTTTTTAACATGTCAAGAAGCTAGATAGAACTGTGTTTGAAGAAAATAGGAGTCTCTGGGCGCTTAGAAACTGAAAAGATAAAATGTCAAAATATAAATGCCAACTTTGTCACAGTTCTGGGAAGGGTAAACCCTTTAAGGTCCAGTATTAAAAAGAAAGAATGTAATTACAGTGCAGAACCTTCTGCACTGCTGCCTCCAGAAGCAGCTGGATACCTGGGCAACCATCAAGGTTTACATAAATATACGTGCCACAAATCATAAAATTTCAAAAAATTTTAATTGTTTTTTTTACCTATAGTTTACTTGTTTACCTGTAGATGCTTTTTTTGTAGAAATGTTCAACATAAACTGAAATTGAATAAACTGATTTATACCCTAGAGTGTTTTTCAGAGGCAAAGAGGCTACTTTCATCACGCCTGTTCGGCACTTTTCCAAAGAGTAATTTTTAAATAAAAAAGTAAAACAAATCTGAACTCTAAAATGTAATCTTACTTTGGCTGTTACATAATATTGAATTTTAGGGTTCTTCCCACACTATCCAAAAGCCAAGATGCATTTTAAAAACTTACTAGAAATAAATGGTCAGTCTGGGGTGCCTGAGGGGTGCTGAGTTGGTTAAGCGTCCGACCCTTAATTTTGGCTCAGGTCATGATCTCACAGTTCGTGGGATACGCCCCATGCGGAGTTCTAGCTGAGAGCTTGTAGTCTGCTTGGGATTTTCTCTCTCTCTCTCTCTCTCTCTCTCTCTCTCTCTCTCTCTCTCTGCCCCTCCCCGGCTTGTGCTTGCTCTCTCTCTCAAAATAAATTTAAAAAGAAAGATAGAAATGGTCAGGCCAATTGAAACAACACAATCAAACTTATGACGTATAACATTTAGCTTATTCTTACTCACTGTTCAATTTAGTTTCTTTTAGGTATATCTTTGGAATTCCTCCCCTGATCCTTGTTCTGTTGCCAGTAGCATCATCTGATTGTGATATTGAAGGTAAAGACGGAAGAGAATATCAGCACATTCTAATGATCAGCATCAATTACTTGGTATGTGCTTGTTTGTTTTTCTCACATTTTAACAGTTTTATAATCAAGTATCCATCTGTATTCCTTGGAAGAAAGTGGAATAACTAAAGAGCAAAGTTTAATGAGCTACTAAGTACATATTTTTATAGTTGGCATCATTATATCCTTTTAAAATAATTCCTTAGTAGACCTTCAGATTCCCACCACTATCCATTTCAGCCCAGTTCCATTCACTACTAAATTTCTTATAAGCATAATTTAGCATAACTATCTGCATTTCCTCACTTCCTGATGACAGTTAGTCACTGTAGAACACTATAATAGAAAAGGGAAAATAAAAGAATACAACATTAAAAAATTATCATGAAAAGAGGTATATAGTTATTTTATCTGACTGTGTGTACATGCATATGTATTATACAGATATTTTTATACCCATGTATATAAGTAACTTGCTGTGAATTAATTTTTTAATTTACTGTGGACTTTTTTTTACAATATATTTTATATTTTAGAGCAGTTTTAGGCTTGCAGAAAAGTTAAACAGAAAGTAGAGAATTCCCACATACTCATTCTTCCTCTGTACAATTTCCCTTATTACTAACATCTTGCATTTGCGTGGTACATTTGTTAAATTGATGAACCAATATTGATACATTATTATTCATTAAGGTCCATAGTTGACATGAGGGTTCACCTTTTCTGTTGTCCAGTGCTTTGGGTTTTAACAAATGCAGTATCATGTATCCACCGTTACAGTATCAGAAAATAGTTTCTGTGCCCTTAAAAATCCTTTGTGCTCCACTGATTCATCCCTCCCTCCTTCCCTCCGCTTGAATCCATGGCAATCATCAATCTGCTTATGGTCTCTATAATTTTGCCTTTCTAGGATGTCATATAGTTGGAATCATGCAGAATGTAGCTTTTTTAGACTGGATTTTTTCACTTGGCAATGTATATTTAAGGTTATTCCATGATTTTTTTTGTGTAAGTGTTTGGCTTAACAGCTCGTTTCTTCTTTTGCTGAATAAAATTCCGTTGAATGGATATACCACATTTGTTTCTCCATTCACTGATTGAAACACATGTCTTGGTTGCTTCCCATTTTGGGCAATTATGAATAAAGCTTCTATAAGCATTCATGTACAGGGTTCTGTGTGGACATATGTTTTCAATTCATTTGGATAAATATCTAGGAGAGTTATTGCTAGATCATATTGTAAGACTGTCTTTAGTTTTATATAAAACTGTCAAAGGGTCCTCCAAAATGACCATACCATTTTGCATTTTTGCCAGCAATGGATGAAAGCTCCTGATGCCTCGTATTCTCACCAGCATTTGGTGTTGTCAGTGTTTTTAATTTTAGCCATGCTAATAGGTGTGTGATGGCATCTCATTGTTGTTTTAATCAAGTTCCATAATATCGTAACATGTTGAACATCTTTTCATACGTTTATTGCCATCTGTACATATTGATCGATGAAATATCTGAACTCACATCTAAACTGACATCTTAAAAATATTAGATCCTATTGTGAAATATCTTTCCATTTATTTAGATCTTTCTTTGATTTCTTTCATCAGTTTGATATTTGTCCTCATATAGATCCTGCTTACATTTTCTCTGATCTGTATCTAAGTATTCCATATTTATGGTGTTATTGTAAATAGCGTTATGTTTTGAATTTCAAATTCCAATTGTCCATTGCAGATATGTAGGAAAGCAATTGACTTTTGTATATTATCCTTGTATCCTGAAACCTTACTGTAATCACTTTACTAGTTCCAGGAGGAAAAATCCTTTGGGATTTTTTACACAAATATGCCACCTACAAAAAATGAATTTTTTGACAATTTAAGAGCTATATCAACATAATCAGATGTGTTGATTTAACAGATAATCAGTTCTTGAAGCTCCAAATGGCAAAGGAGAACCCTCTCAAATGTTCATGAGTTGGGAGAAATTGTCTAATCTGCCCCCTCCTGCCATTCCTTATCATCCTCTCCACATGCTTATACTAAAGTAGCACGTGACACATAGAGAAAATCATTGTTCTACCTCTTAGAGGGATATGGGAAATTCAAGATAATATTGAACAGGGACCACAGAGGTCCCTGATTTTTCTCATTGACAAGGAAAAAAAATGTACACTAAATGGTAATTATATCATTTTATATTTCATTCATTTTTGACACGACATTTTCTGCATTAATGCTACTAAATTAATGTTTTTGAGTCAAGATAATGCTTTTATTAAGTTTTATTATCTGGGCAAGGAATCAACTAGTCTTGGTCCTACATTTATAAATAACTATTATGTGTGTAAAACTGCAAAAAAAGAAAAAAAAATGCTACTAGCAATCCAAAAGGAGAGTTTTATCTACCAGATTCATAGCACATTTTTCCTGGAAATTTAGAGGAGCTTATCTCATTAAACCACACAGCAGCAACAAGAACAACAGCAGCAGCAATGATGCTATTTAAACAAAGCAAAATATGGCTACTCTTCTTAAGAGATTAATTCCCAAGACATGGAAGAGTGTATGAACTAATCAATTCCAGTGAATAGTGCCATGATAATCTCGAGAAAGCTGTTTGTAAATGTGAGGTGATAAATCAGAAGGAAGGAGAAAGAATTCACAAAGAATTATTCATATCAACATGAAGACTATTCATTCACTCAGTGCGTACCAGACGCTTTGTGGACATTACTGGGTTTGAGTCTCAGGGACACCATAATAATACTAATATTTACGAAATGTTTGTTATGTTCCAGGTGCTAGCCAAATAAACAGTATGCCTATAAGAAAGGTGCTTTTATCACATTTATTTCACAGAGGAAGAACCTGAGGCTTGGGGCGCCCAGTTTGTGTCAGAACCCGGATATGAGCCTCTGCTGTTAACCAGCACACTCACCTGCCTCTTGATAGCAATATCTGTGTTAGCGCATTCATGAAGCAAACATCTATTTGGAGCCTGCTATTATGGAAAACCTTTCTGTGGGGTGAAGTGGTGGGGGCTTCAGGGTAGATATAATGATGGACTAGGTATGGACCGTTTTTTAAAGAAGCTTTCATTTGGTGATGGTTAAGTCTTGGTGTGAAGTATGCAACTTGCATACTTCATATGGAGCGGCTGCCATACTGTCATTCAAAACAAACAGACTGGTTGCGAGCTAGATTTGGGAATCAGAAAATATAAGCTGGGTTCTCTGAGGAGGAGAATAGATTAGTGTGGCCCTAGGAGAGAGAACATGCTGTGGGATAGTGCACTGATCTCCAGACTTTAGACAGTACACTCGTTAGTAAAATTTTTGGAGCCTGCACTACAAATACACATTTAGCATTTATTTACATATTAGAGCATTTCATAGTATCTTTTTCATACATTAAGATATATATATATGTATCAGAAGAAAATTTACAAAGGATGAGATAAAAACCACATGTAGATAGGATTTCTAAAATTTTCTTCCCACACAGCAGTGGAATCCCAAGCAGGCCCTGCACTGTCAGCACAAAGACTGATGTTGGGCTTGAACTCATCAACCGTGAGATCGTGATCTGAGTCGAAACCAAGTCCGACGCTTAACTGACCAAGCCACCCAGGTGCCCTCACATACCTTATCTTATTTGAGCTTCACCATACCCCTATGAGGTGATAATAATAATAATAGTAATAATAATAATAATAATAATAATAACTAATACAAATACAAGGTTTACAATGTGCCAGTGCTGCTGTGAGCACTTTCTGTGTATCAACTTATATGATTCTTAAAACACCTCTAGTAATGGGGAAACTGAGACCTGGATCACATAGGTAGAAAGTGGCAACACTGGAAATCAAACCCCAGCAATCTGGTTCCAGAAAATATACTCATTATTGTGAGGAGAAACAGAAAATAGCTCTGCTATTGTTTTGGCTATTTCAGGTCCTTTGCAATTTCATATGAATTTTAGAGTCAGCTTTCCATTTTTAGGAAGAAGTCAGTCAAGAGTCTGATAGGGATTTTGTTGCACCTGCAGATAAATGTGAGGGCTTTGTCTTTTCAACAATGCATAACAGTGCTTCTGATTCATGAACACATGAACATGGGATGATTTTCCTTTTATTTAGATCTTCAATTTCTTTTAACAAATATTTTGTATTTTTCAGACTGTAAGCTTTGAGCTTTTTTTGTTAAATGTATTCCTGGGTAATTTATGTGTCTTTGATACACTTGATATTGTTAATGGGATTGTTTTCTTAATTTCATTTTAAAATTGTCTGTGGTTCTTAACCCAGTACTCCTTGTACACTTACCTAAGTTTATATCTTATTTCCCCATACTAGTCAGTAAGTATCTTAAGGACAGTTTATGCTTGATTTATCTTTGTATCCCATAGAATGTTTAACAGAGTACCTTGCATATAGCAGTTTTTCATAAGTAACTATATGAATTATAATAATATATGATAATAAATGAATTCAAAATCAGTACCATAAGTTAATGAGAACCCAGACCTTGTTTCAAATAGGCTAGAAGTCTCTTTACTTGAACATCTGTTTCTTTGGAAATTTGTTATGAATCAAATGTCAGGTACCTTCCTGATATTCAGTCTGAACTAGTTTGAGATGGTGAATACTGTTGTGTTTTTTCCATAAAAAAATATTTTGCCTAAACATGATTCATATGGTTGAGTTACATAACTCTTAGTCACCAAAACAGAGGCTGATAAAAAATAAAAAGGCTGCTAGATATGGTCACATACTTTCTAGGAATGAGTCAGTCTGATTATAGGCACATGAAGGGCTGTTCTTTATTGTAAGTTATTAAGTTATAAAATGTGAATAGGTGATAACTGGCTTTACAATTTCCAATGTCCTTAACTCCATCTCCATCTTTATTTGAGGGGCCTTCACGGATTCAACTTCCGTCTTTGCATACATAGATGGCCCTAAGGTTTACACCCCTTTCATAAACTTTAGCACCATTTAATTTAAATATCAATTAGAAGTCTTTACTCAGATGTACTGTACTGGCACATCATGCGTAATAGAAAACTAATTATCATCACTTTTCACCTGTTCCTGCTTCTACATTCTCTATCTTAGGTAACATCATTTGCATTTGCCCAGTCTATCAGTGTTGAAAGCCTGGAATTATCCCTGGCGCCCTCACTCCTTAATTTCATCCATCACAGATTATTATACCTCCTTAACACCTGTTTAAGTCATTCATCTACTGACTTCCACTAGTATAATTTTAGATCAGGCAGTCCTCGAACATCACTGAGATGGCTTCCATAGCCATCAGGAGGTTCCCCGCTGTATGATCTCCCCGCCACCAGAGTGCATCTGTCCTCTTTGCTGGCACTTTGTTATCTTTCCATAATTCAAACCTGATACACTCTCTCTCCTTTTCAAAAAGCTCTTTAACATTTAAAAATCTCTCTCACCTGATACCTATTAGACTTTGATCTTGCATTTCATTTCATTGGTTTGCTGATAAAGATAGCCAAGAAAATAAATGATCAAAGTCTTGTCAAACATTACCTTATAAACATGTCTAAATATGTTTAAACACTGTTATTAACAGAAGAAAAAAGATTTAAAGGAGCTAAAGTAAACCTTAAATTAGTTCTTTTTATATCAGATTATGCTAGAAGATAAATTCTCTGTGTATATAATTTAGCAGTCTGACTGAATCAGTTGCAATTTAACAAGAGAAGTTAGCTTTTAAGAGGCCAGTCTTTTTGTTCTATTAATGCTTTATTTTAGTTATAGAAATAAAATCAAAATACACTACTTCAAAGACAGATTTTCTGAGTGGATTTAAAAAAAAAAAAAGGAAAAAAAAAGGCCCAAGTATATGTTGTGTACAAGAAACATACTTTAAGTATAAAGATATACATAGACTAAGAGTAAAAAGATGGAAGATGATATGCCATGTTAACACTAAACAAAAGAAAGCTGAAGTAGCCATGTTCATTTCAGGCAAAGCATGCAGTAAGGAAGATTATCAGTAAGGCATTAAATGATAATAAAGAGGTAAATTCTTTAGGACAGCATAACAATATTTAACGTGTATGTGCCTAATAACAGCATCAACATTTGTGAAGCAAAAACTGGTAAACTGCAAGAAATAGATACATCTGTTATTATAATTGAAGACTTCAACACCCCTCTATCAGTAATTGACAGATTCAGCAGATAGAAAATCAGTAACCATATAGTTGAACTGAAAAGCACTATAAAAACTGGACCCAACTGACATTTATAAAATACTTCATCCAATAACAGCACAATACACATTTTGGGCAAGGTGACATGGAATATCATTGGAATATCAATATCCAGGTCTGAACATATCCTGGGTTATAAAACACATCCTAACAAACTTTTAGCATATAGAAATCATGTGAAGTATGCTCTCAAACTAAAACATAATTGTAATTAAACTGGAAATCAATAACAGAAAGATAGATGGAATATTTGGAGTTTAAACAACATTTTAGATAACATATAGGTCAAAGAAAAAGTCTCAAGAAAAATTTAAGAATATTTTGAACTAAAGAGAAAATATACATTACCAAATTTGTTGGACACAGTGAAAGCAGTACTTAGAGCATTGAATTCATATATTAGAAAAGAAGAAAGATGTAAGTCAGTCATTTAAGCTTCCATATTAGGAAAATAAAAAGAGAACAAATTAAAACTAAATTAATCAGAAGAAAAAATATAATGAGAATTTAAAAAGTAATTCAAAACAAGAAATCAATAGAGAAAATCGGTGAAATCAGAATCTGGTTCTTTGAAAAGATCAATAAACTTGGTAAACTTTTCTCTAGCCAGGCTAACCAAGAAGATAAGAAAGACACAAATTACAAATATTGGAAATAAAAGAAAGGACACCACTACTAATACCATGGATATCAAAAGGATAATAAAAGAATATTATTGTGATGGTTAATTTTATGTGTCAGTGTGGCTAGGCTGGCTATAATACACACCCATTTGGTCCAGTAGCAGCATAAATGTTGCTGTGAAGGTATTTTTTAGATGTCAACATGGAAAATCATTGACAATGAGGAAAATAGATTATCCTTCATGATGTGGGTGATACTCATTTGTTATGGACTGAATGGCTGTATTCTACAAAAATTCATATATTTAAGCCCTTAAACTCCAATGTGATGATCTTATTAGGAGGTGGGACTTTGGGAGGTAATTAGGTTCAGATGAGGTCATGAAGGTGGAGCCCCCATGATGGGATTAGTGCCCTTAGAAAAGCAGGAGAGATACCAGAGCTTTCTCTCTCTACCATATGAGGCCACAGTGAGATGATGGCTCTCTGCAAATCTGGAAGAAAGTTCTCACCAGGCACCAAATTGACTGGCACCTTGATTTTGGACTCTCCAGCCTCTAGAACTGTGAGAAATAAACATCTGTTGTTTAAGTCACCCAGTCTATGGTATTTTGCTATAGCAACCTGAGCAAACTAAGACATCATTCAATGTTCTGAAGGCTGTAAGAAAAAGCACTGAATTCTCCCAAAGAAGAAAGAATTCTGCTTTCAGACTCAAGACTACAACATCAACCTCTCTGGGCTTCCAGCCTATGGCCTATCCTGTAGATTTTGAGCTTGCCAGCCCCCAAGATCAAATCAGCCTATTCCTTAAAATACCGCCCCCCCAACACACACACCTCTTTCTTCCCCTCCCTCCCTCTCTCTCCCTCCCTGTCTCTCTCTCCTACTCCTTATCTATCTACCTGTCTATGTCTCCTATTGGTGGTTCTGTTTCTTTGGAGTACCTTGACTAATACAATTATGAACAACTCTATGGACACAAGTTTGATAATTTTGATGAAGGCACCAGTTCCTTAAAAGACACAAATGATAAAAACTCACACAAGAAGAAATAGATGACATGGATAAGACTGTATTTATTAAATAAATTGAAAAAGAATTGATAACTTTTCAGAATACAAAATGCCAGATCCAGATGGTTTCACTGGTGAATTCTACCAAACATTTAAGTAAGAAAGTATATCAGTATTCTACAAACTCTTTCAAAAACAGAAACAGAGGGAATACTCACCAACTCATTCTATGAAGCCAGTATCACCCTAATACCAAAATCTGACAATGACACTGCATAACACGAAAGCTGAAGGTAAATATTTCCATGAACAGATGGGGAAAAAATACCTTAACAAAACATCAACAAATTAAGTCCAATGATGTATTAAAATAATTAAACATCATGACTATGTGGGATTATTCCAAGTATGCAAGGTTGGGTCAACATTTGAAAATCAATTAAAGTAATGTATAATATCAACAGATTAAAAAAAATCATGATCATATCAATAGATGCAGAAAAAGGATTTGACAAAATCCAACAGGGATTCATTACAAACACTCTCAGAAAACTATGACTAGAAAATAATTTAAGCAAACTGATAGAATTCATTTGCAAAAATCCTACAGGTAACATCATATTTAATGGTGAGAAATCAGATACTTTCCGTTAAGATTCAGAACAAGTTAATGATGAAGGGTCTCCTGAGTGGCTCAGTCAGTTAAGCAGCTGACTCTGGTTTTGGCTCAGGTCATGATCTGAGTGGTGAGTTTGAGACACATTAGGCTTTGCACTCACAGCACAGAGCCTGCTTCAGATCCTCTATCTCCCTCTCTCTGCCCCTCCCCCACTCGCACTCCTGCTCCCTCTCTCTCTCTCTCTCTCTCTCTCAAAAGTAAGATGTGGTATGTATATACAATGGAATACTATTTGGTGATAAAAAATGAATTCTTGCCATTTTTAACAACGTGGATGGAACTGGAGGGTATAATGCTAAGTAAAATAAGTCAGTCAGAAAAAGACAGATATCGTGTTTTCACTCATATGTGGATCCTGAGAAACTTAACAGAAGTTCATAGGGAAAGGGAAGGAAAAATAAGTTACAAACAGAGAGGGAGGCAAACCATAAGAGATTCTTAAATACAGAGGGTTGATGGAGGTGCAGAGTTGGGGGGTGGGGAAAATGGGTGATGAATATTGAGGAGGGCACTTGGGATGAACACTGGGTGTTGTATGTAAGTGATGAATAATGGGAATCTACTCCTGAAGCCAAGACTACACTGTATACCCTGTATGTTAGCTAACTTGACAATATATTATTTTAAAAAAGAAGAAAAAAAGGTTAAAAAATTTTAAAAGGACAAGTTAATGATATACCCTCTTATCACTCCTGTTCAGTATTATTCAAGAAGAACTAGTTAATACAATAAAATAAGAAGAGAAAATAAAATATACTCAGGAGAATTAAAATGGTTTGTGTTTACTGGTGACATAATTATCTTCATAGAAAATTTAGAATAACCAAAAGAGCTCCTAGAATTAATAAGCAATTACAGCAAGGTTGCAGGTTACAAAAAGACAAAAGACAATTGCTTTTTTATATACCAATAAATGAACAATTGCATTTGAAATTACAACACTACTTACATAAGCATAAAAGAAATTAAATACTCATGGATATATCTAATAAAATATGTATAATATCTATATGAGAAAAACTATAAAACCCTAATTATCAAAGAAATTGAAGAAGAACCAAATAAATGGAGATTTATTTCATGTTCATGGGTAGGAAGCCTTAATATTGTTAAGATGACAATTCTTCTAACTTGATCAAAGCATTTCAGTCAAAATATAACAAGTTATCCTGTGGATCTCAAAAACCTGATTCTAAATTCACATGGAATGTCAAAAGACCCAGAATTGTCAACACAATATTGAAAAGAAAAACAAAGTGTCCTGACGTTGTCCAAACTCAGGACTACTATAAACCTAGAGTAATAATAGCAGTGTGTTATTGGTGAAATAATAGACTAATCAGTAGAACAGAATAAACAGCCCCAAAGAAACCAACACTAATATAGAGAATTGATCTTTGACAGAGGATCAAAGCCGATTCAGTTGGAGAAAGGATAGTCTTTTCAACAAATAGACCTTGTAGCTTTCACAAAAATTGACTCAAAGTAGAAAGTAGTCCTAAATGTAAAACACAAAACTATATTACTCATAGAAAATAAAATAGGAAAAAAAATCTAGGTAAACTTGAATTTGGCGATAACTTTTTAGATATGATACTCAACAGTGCAACCCATGAAACAAACAAACAAACAAAAAACTGAGATCGGACTACATTAAAATTAAATCTCTGCTGTGAGAAAGACACTGTTAAGAGAATGAAAAAACAAGCCACAGACTGGGAGAAATATTTGCAAAACACATATCTGGTAAATATCCAAAAAAGTATTAAAACTCAACAATAACAACAACAACAACAACAAAACAACTTCATAAAAAAGAGGCAAATACCGGACTAGACACCTCACCAAAGAAGATAATACACATAGGAAATAGACATAGAAGAAGATGCTCAAGATCATGTCATTAGGGAATTGTGAACTAAAACAGTGAGATAGCACTACACTGGTGAATGACTAAAATCTGTCATGACTAAAATGACTAAAAACAGTCACACATCAAATGCTGACAGAGATGCAGCGCAACGAGCGCTCTTATTCATTACCAATGGGAGTGCAAACTGATACAGCTATTTTGGAAGACAGTTTGGCAGTTTCTTACAGAGTTAAACATAGTCACACCATGTAATCATGATTCTAGGTAGTTACCCAAATAAGTTGAAAATGAATGTCCATGCTAAAACTGTCATGTTAATGTTTATAAAGGTTTCATTTACTCATAATGGCCCAAAATGGAAGCAACTACATCATCCTTCAACAGGTGAATGGATAAACAAAGTGTGGTACGTAGATTCAGTGGCATATAATCAGTGATCAAAATATACGAGCTATCAGGCCACAAAAGGACATGACGTTATCTTAAATGCATATTGTGTAAAAGAATTCAGTTAAAGGGCTACATACCTTATGATTCCAAGTATACGCCATTCTAGAAATGGCAAAACAATGGACAAAGTAAAAAGATCAGTGGTTGCCAGGGGTTGGGGAAGGAGGAAGGTAGAAATGAATGGGTGATGCACAGAGTAATTTTAGAGCAGTGAAACTATTCTATATGACACAGTAATGGTGGATACATGACATACATTTGTCAAAATAGACTTTATTTCATAAAGAGAGAACCCTAATGTAAACTATGAACTTAAGTTGATAGGAATGTAACCATACTGATTCATGAACTCTAACAAAGACACCACACTAATGCAAGACATTAATAAAGGGGAAATGATGGATAGAAGGAGTGGATATATTTGAACTGTGTCCTTTTTTCCAAGTTTCTCTGCAAGCCTAAAACTGTTCTAGAAATAAAGTTTATTAAGGGGCGCCTGAGTGGCTCAGACAGTTAAGCATCCGACTTCGGCTCAGGTAGTGATCTCGCAGTCCGTGAGTTCGAGCCCCACGTCAGGCTCTGTGCTGGCAGCTCGGAGCCTGGAGCCTGCTTTGGATTCTGTGTCTCCCTCTCTCTCTGTTCCTCCCCTGCTTGTGCTCTATCTCTCTCTGTCTCTCAAAAATAAATAAATGTTCTAAAAATAAAAAATAAAGTCTATTAAAACAAAGCAAAATTCATTCATTCATTCATTCATTCATTCATTAAAAAATAAAAGAAGGCTCAACAGTACTTATTTTATGGCTACAAACTTTCCAAATCCAACATCCTATTGTATGTACAACTAGTTACTGGGGAGGAAATAATTATATTTCCAAAGACAGTTTCCTGGGCAGAATGAGATTAAGAACTCAACCTCTTATATTTTGAGGCCCAATGAAAATAGGTTCTTTATGAAGGACTGAATTGTTCCTGGCTGATATCCACTGGCAGGAAGATTCATCATGAGAGAAAGGAGTCTTGACTGGTTACCTGTACTGAACACCAACAAGATACTTACTATTGTTCAAGATATTTGTTAGGAAAAGTTTACTCTGGAGAAGAGTGTAAGGATTGGCATCACTTTTAGATCTGAGTACCCCGCTATTGTAGATCTCTTTGGAGACAATGGTGGGCATACAAGAATGAATTAAATAATTGTGAATTTGGGACTTCAAGCCTGTGCACAGTTGGAGCATATACACATATATGGACCAGGAAGAACATCAGACTATGTTGCACTGATTTTCTGTGTTGATACCTCATATCCACAACAGAAATTAAAACAGAGAGAAAAAGCATAAGCAGAAAGCTATGGATGGATCACACAGTCCTGTTTTCTTTACATGGAATTTGGAAGGAAACTTAGTCTGTTTGCACTGAATAAACCCTCCACATTCTTGGCTAATTCAGAAAACTGAAAAGAGAGATTTATACAAGTCTAACAAGTGGAAATAGAGCTAGTTTAGTTGGAAAGTTTTTAAAGACATGACATTCTGACTACTCTTAGTCTGCTGAAGCGTGTCATACCTGTTTTGAAAACTACTATGATCTCATTACATACAACAAAGAAATGACGTAACATATGTTCTAACCTTCATAGCGGGCTTTAACAGGTGATCACACAATAGAGTCTAAAGGTATATGTATCATTGGTATTCATGATTTAAAATGTACTGCTGGGGTGAGATGACAGATAGAAGCACATTAAAATGAGCTAAAATTGGGTACCTAAAACCTTACAAAGTATAAAATAGAGAATCAAACTAAGGAAAAGACACTTTTTATGCAAAAAAGTCATTGAAAACTGTCAGCCCCCAAATGAGAAAGATCTTTCAGGAACCCTCACGACTAACAGCATGTCCTAAAACAACACCCCTCCAAAAATGGTAATATAAGTGGTGTAGTGGTTTGAATGGTGGCACCTCTATTGCACCTGGGATGTATAAATGTGATCTTATTTGGAAAAAAGGTGTTTGCAGATATAATTAAGAATCTCAAGGGACACCTGGGTGGCTCAGTCCGTTAAATGTCCAACTTCGGCTCAGGTCATGATCTCACCATTCGTGAGTTCGAGCAGCCCCACATCAGGCTCCATGCTGACAGTTCAAAGCCTGGAGCCTGCTTCGGATTCTGTGTCTCCCTCTCTCTCTCTGTCCCTCCCCCACTTGCGCTCTGTCTCTCTGTCTCTCTGTCTGTCTCAGAAATAAACATTTAAAAAATTAAAACAAAAATCTCAAAGTCAGATCAATCTGGATTAGGTGGGTTCCAAATCCAATGACAAGTGTCCTTAGAAGTAAAGAATATGAGAAGAGACAAAGAAAAAGCCAGGTAAAGAGAGACAGAGATTGGAGTTATGAAGTTACAAGCTAAGGAATGCCAAGGATTGCTGGCTGCCTCCAAAAGCTAGGAGAGAGGCATGTAACTCTGCCAACCCTTGATTTTAGATTTAGGCCTTCAGAGAATACATTTTTGTTGTTTTAACCTACCCAGTTTGTGAACATTTGTTATGGCAGCTATAGGAAACTCATATAGATGGTGGCAAAAGCGTACATAATTCTAAAAAAGATCTCACTAATAACTCCATCTTGAAAAGAAGCAGTGGAAATATCTGCTGGGGAAAGGCAAGTGAAGCAGACAGAGGACTCCCTGAATATCAAAGTCTCTACCAAAAGCAAAACACCTCACTCTTAATTGGAAGAGAACCTTGAAAGTGAAGTGACCACTCTCTTTCCAAGAAAGGCAGCTCACCAAACCCCCCACAATGGACTTGAAAAGATTGTTATGGAGTAGACAATACCATTACCTCATCTACAAGTACTGAGAAGAGACAGTGTTCTCTGATAGGTGAGAAGGGACATATGAGGTCAAATAAATATCAGCATAAAGTGGTTCCCTATAAACTTAAGATGAAAACAACATGGGTACCCTGCAGAAATATCACAGACAGTAATAAGTCAATTTATGAATAATTATCCCTGAAAACCCATCAAATGGGAGAGTAAAATAACCTATGATAGAGGAAAATTTCCCCCAAAATGGCTGAAAAAATGGAATTAACAAATTAAAGGGGCATATCATGTACTATAAAAAATTGATATAACATGATTGTCAGTGAGTTATATCTTGGTAACTTGAACTTGGTAACTTGGTGATTGAACTTCAAGATAAAGGAAGAATAATTCAAGCATTCAGACAGAAATGGCAAATCAATTTTGGGAAAATCAGAGTGGCTTCAGATTTTTCACATCTAAATGCAAAAGATAATGAAATAATAGCCACAAAATTCTGAAGGAAATAAAATGTGACTCAAGAATTTTATACCTAGCCAAGTTATTGTTTATGCATAAAATGCAGAGACAGAAAATTATGCATCAATGCCAAACTGTAGGGGAACAGAGCACTCATAAGCCTTAACGAAGAAGAAGAAAGGGGCACCTGGGTGGCTGAGTCGGTTAAGCGTCAGACTTCGGCTTAGGTCATGATCTCACAGTTCGTGGGTTCGAGCCCCACATTGGGCTCTGTGCTGACAGCTCAGAGCCTGGAGCCTGTTTCAGATTCTGTGTCTCCCTCTCTCTCTGCCCTTCCCCTGTTCACGCTGTCTCTGTCTCAAGAATAAATAAATATTAAAAAAAATTAAAAAAAAAATCCAGCTAGCCAAGAGAAAAAAGGATACAGTAGCAAAAGGTTAATTGATGAGCATAAAATGTACTTTCTTTTAAAATTAGAGTGGTCTCTCCTCTCCCCAAAATATATTGTATTCTTTTATTTTTTTCATGGTTCTTACTAATATCTGAAATTTTCTTATCTGTGAGGCAGAGGCTTTCTTGTTAATCACTGTATCCCCAGAATCTACAATATTACCCAGCACAGAGTTGACCCCCTCAAAAATATTAATTGACTGACTGAGTGAACATACTTCACTATATTTACATAAAAACCTTAAATGTTAATTTCAAATTATAGTGTAAAGATGTTGATATGCATTAGTGAAACTGTAAAATTTATATGACTTACAGTTTTTACCATATTGACTGTACTCATGACTCCTCACCACTCTTAGTTTATCACTATTAGAACATGTAACCCACCTAATGTCTTGCTAACTGTTGGTGGGCCAGGCAGTGTTTACAGTTATGCTGCCAGAGTAAAGCACTCCCTTCTGATTCTGCATGATACTTTGTTCTACCATACTTGATTATATTGCTTTGCCTGACATTTTTCTTCAGTAAATCTTCATCTTTGTTCTACCTGTGACCACCCCACTTCAGCTCACTATAATCTCTAAATATAGTCAATCTAGAACTTGGTTCACTCATATTCTCTCATTAATAAAATTTGATGTGTCTTTAGGTTGAAAGTGATATATAAAGTTCAGACAAGTAATAAGGCAGTTAGAAAATGATGATTTTCATCATTTAGCATCAGCACTGATGATTACAAATTCATATTTGGCACATTTTTAATTGCTGGTTGTTATACTTGTAAGATGTTATATAATCATTACTGCCTATTAACATTAACACTGGTGAGTGATTAAAATCTCCTAAAATGATTAATGTGCATACATTGGCAGGTTTGCAATTGGTTTTCCTGATATATGTAAAATAGCAACTTCCGTTCCTTAGTGGTTCAGTTAAACATTCATTAAGCATCTCACAATTGCAGTCTTCCAACTCAAAAATGGATCTTATTCTCTCTAAGAGCTCTAGTGACTGAATGGAAAATTACAATTTTAATAGGGCTTTGAAGAATGGTAGGTCTTAAGGAGGCAAATGAAAGAGAATAGAGGACTACTTGAATCAAGTTTGAAGTCCAAGGTTTTCAATGCAATTTTGTATGCACTTATGAAATGCCTGTTAGTGGTTGTATGCAAGCAGTTAGATATTGAACATAAGTATAAAAAGACCAGTCTGGCAGAATGGGTTCCAGTCCTGTGAAGTTCACAGTTTTGTCATTCTATGAGGCTAGCATTACCTTGATTCCAAAACCAGACAAAGACCCCACTAAAAAGGAAATTACAGACTAATATTCCTGATGAATATGTATGCAAAAATTCTCAACAAGATACTAGCAGATTGGATCCAACAGTACATTAAAAGAATTATTCACCATGATCAAGTGGGATTTATTCCTGGGCTGCAAGGATGGTTCAATATCCTCAAATCAATCAACGTGATACATCACATTGATAAAAGAAAGGATAAGAACCATATGATCCTCTCAATAGATGTAGAAAAAGATTTGACAAAACACAGCATCCTTTCTCGATAAAAACCTTCCAGAAAGTAGGGATAGAAGGAACATAGCTCAACATCATAAAAGCCATATATGAAAGGCTCACAGCTAATATCATCCTCAATGGGGAGAAACTGAGAGCTTTTCCCCAAAGGTCAGGAACACAACAGGGATGCCCACTCTCAACACTGTTGTTCAACATAGTACTGGAAGTCCTAGCCTCAGCAATCAGAAAATAAAAACAAATAAAAGACATTGAGATCAGCAGGGAAGAAGCCAAACTTTGACACTTTGCAGATGACATGATACTCTATGTAGAAACCCCAAAAGACTCCACCAAAAAGTTGCTAGAACTGATACACAAATTCAACAAAGTCGCAGGATAGAAAATCAATATACAGAAATCTGTTGCATTTCTGTACACCAGTAATGAAGCAGCAGAAAGACAAACCCAGGAATCGATCCCATTTACAATTACACCAAAACATAAGACACCTAGGATTAAACCTAACCAAAGAGGCAAAGATCTGTACTCTGAAAGCTATAAAATGCTTTTTAAAGCAAGATTCCAAAGGAGTAGGTGGGACTAAAATAGCCCCCAGGGGTTGGAAAAAGAAGAAGTGGGAGTGGATTAAGTTCCAAAAATCATGTGACTGTTAAATAATGAAGAGGGGGAGGAATTGATAAGATATGGAAAGAAAACACAATAGGAGCGTTTGGAGTTCCGACAGCCAAGAAAATGCTTGCTACACAAAAAAGCTGTGATTCCTCTCCACGACTGGGTGGGAACATTGTGGTTGTCACTAGACAAACAGCTTTACCCAACAAAGTCGTGATTTCATGAATATCATCATTTCTAGAGGAAGATCTTGACAGAAAGTTGACGAGATCAAACAGAAGAATTGAGGAGTTATTACAGAGTAAACATTAGATAATACCATGAGGACTTCCAGAAATAACATGGCACTTTGAGAGGAGTTTATCTCAATCGGGTAGGAAGTTAAAGGCTTATATTATAATGATGTATGTATAAAAAAGAAGAGTGAATTTATGTTCTAACCATTAGATGGACACACATGTAAAAATCTCCTAAAAAGAAAAAGGAAAGGCAAAGACTTTATGTAACTATACACATTACTTTTCTACCCACTTATAAACACTGTCTTACAAACACTGGCACAAATAACTACCTATTCATCTGTGTATGTGTGAGTATATATATTTAAGAGAAGGCAATTGATACCAAAGACATAGTCCGGAGAGCTAGTCTGTGAAAACAAGTGATTCTGAAGAAAAAAAAATGAAATAGAAGCAGAAATTCCAAAATTGAAGAAAGATCTATTTCTGTATTTAAAAATATATACATAAAGTCTCTTGATTATGTCAACAGTAATAAGGAGAGACAAGCACTAGGATATATCAAAGAGAAATTTTTCAAGCAAGCATTCATCCTAGAAGAATAAAATAAAATCAAATAAAATTTGGCTCCTCTCCATTTTTTCACTCATTTTTACCTCCAGTTGACCAGTCTCTACTGAGATTTATAATAACAAGAGCATGAATCTATAATCCTACACATAGGAAAATTTTAATTAATGTGCCAAGGGAAATAAAGATAAACTGAGCTCAGTTAGGATACAACTTTCATATATTAACAACAACAACAACAACAACAACAACAACAAAAACCTGACTGCAGGATTGTCCAACAAAAGAAGGTATTAATATATTTCAATAGTGAAGAAATGATACTATAAAAATGACTACTATTAAAAACTGAACTGTTTGGTGATGTCTGGATGGTTATTATAAATACAGAAACAATAATATGTTTTGCCTAAAAACTAAAAATATTCAAAGCATGTGATTACAGAGGGACTGAGAGGAAGTAAAAAAATAAATAAATCCCTCTTCACATTTCAGAATAACCAAATATGTTTACCACTTATATTGAGAAAGAATATAATTTTAACAGTTTTTTGGAAAATACTTTTTTTTCTTTTTAAAGAGAGACAGCATGCAAGCGGGGACAAGGGGCAGAGGGAAAGAGAGAGAGAATCCCAAGTAGGCTCCATGTTCAGCACGGAGCCTGACATGGGGCTTAATCCCATAACCATGAGATCATGATCTGAACCAAAATCAAAAGTCAACTGCTCAACTGACTGAGCCACCCAGGCACCCCTAAGTTTCTCTTTTGATTGTTTTATTGACCCATTGGTCATTTAGTATTATGTTGTTTAGTCTCCATGTGTTTGTGATTTTTCATTTTTTTTCTGGTGATTTCTAGTTTCATGTCGTTGTGGCTGGAAAAGATCTTCTTAAATTTATTGAGGCTTGTTTTGTGACCTAACATGTGATATATTTTGGAGAATGTTCCATATGCACTTGAAAAGAACATGTATTCTGCTGTTTTGGGATGGAATATTCTATATATATCGGTTAAGTCCATCTGGTCCAATGTGTCATTCAAAGACACGGTTTCCATGTTAATTTTCTGGCTGGGTAATCTATCCATTGATGTAAGTGGATTGTTAAAGTCCCCCACTATTATTGTATTACTATCAATTTCTCTCCTTATGTCCATTAATGTTTGCTTTATGTATTTATGTGTTTCTGTGTTGGGTGCATAGATATTTACAATTGTTACAGTTTATTTTAAAGTCTATTTGATTTGATATAAGTATTTCTAACCCAGTTTTTTCTTTTTAAGATTTTAAAAAATGTTTTTTATTTATTTTGAGGGAGAGAGAGCATGAGTGGGGGAGGGACAGAGAGGGAGAGAGAGAATCCTAAGCATGCGCTGCTGTATGCTCAAACCAGCATACAGTCAGATCATGATCTGAGCCAAAATCAAGAGTCGGGCACTTAACCAACTGAGCTTCCCAGGCATCCTTAACCCAGCTTTTTTCCACCTCCATTTACATGGTAAATGTTATTACAACCCTACACTTTTAATTTGTAAGTGTCTTTAGTTCTGAAGCAAACATCTTATAGGCAGCATACAGATGGATCTTGTTTTTTAATCCATCCTGCCACTTTATGTTTTTTGATCCAAGCATTTAGACCATTTACATTCAAAGTAATTATTTATTCGTGTGTACTTATTACTATTTTGTTATTTGTTTTCTGGTAGTTTTTGTAGCTCCTCTCAATTCCTTTCCTCTTCTTTTCCTTTTTGTCATTGTGATTGATGAGTTTTTATAGTGTTATGTTTGGCTTTCTTTCTCTTTATTTTCTGTGTATGTGTCATAGGTTTTGGGTTTGTGGTTACCATGAGGTTTGTGTGTGTGTGTGTATATATATATGTATACACACACACACACACACACACACACACACACATATATATATATAATCCTAAATAAACAGCAGTCTATATTAATTTGATGGTCATTTAAGTTCAAACACATTCTAAACAAACAAACAGAAAAAGAAAAAAACCTTTCTTTGTTTTTCTTTTTTCTTCTCCCCCATTTTTTTACTCCCTCCTCCATATTTTATGTATATGTGGTCATATTTTACTTTTTTATTCAATATTTTGTTATGTCTAATTATGACCATTTATTTTCCACTTAAAGAAATCTCTCCTCAGCATTTCTTGTAAGGCCAGTTTAGTTGTGATAAACTCCTTTCTCTTTTGTCCGGGAAACTCTATATCTCTTTCAAATCTAAATAATAATCTTGCTGGGTAGCATATTCTTGGTTATAAATTTTTTTTTACTTTAGGCATAAACAAATGCAATCTGAAGTTTAAAACACACCATTTACAGTAGCACCCACCAAAATGAAATACTTTGGTATAAATTTAACAAAATATATACAAGACGTGTATGAGGAAAACTATAAAACTGATGAAAGTTCAAAGGAAAACTAAGTAAATGGAGAGATATTCCATATTCATAGATAGAAAGACTCAATACTGTCAAGATGTTACTTCTCCCAATTTGATCTAAGATTTATCACAGTCTTAGTAAAATTCCAGCAAGTTATTTTGTGGATATTAACAAACTGGTTGTAAAGTTTATATGGAGAGGAAAAAAATCCAGAAAAGCTAAATCAATTTTGAAGAAGAAAATTAAGTCAGAGGAATGACACTACCCAACCCAAGACTTACTATAAAACTAGAGTAATCAAGACAGTGTGAAAGTGGCAATACACACACACACACACACACACACACACACACACACACACACACATATAGACTAATGAAACAGAATAGAGAGCTCAGAAATAAAGCCATATAAATATAGTTAGCTGATCTTTGACAAAGAAGCAAAAGTAATACGATGGGGCAAAGACAGTCCCTTCAACAAATGTGCTGGGACAACTGAACATCCATATGCAAAAAAACAAATCTATACACACACTTTACATCTTTCACAAAGTATAACTCAAGATGTATCACAGTCCTAAATCTAAAACGCAAAACAATAAAGCTCCCAAAGGTAACAGGAGAAAACCTAGGAGACTTTGGGTATGGTGATGACTTTTTTTAAAAAGTTTTTATTTAAATTCCAATTAGTTAACATACAGCGTAATATTAGTTTCATGTATACGATATAGTGATTCAACATTTCCATACAACACACAGTGCTCATCACAATAAGTGCCTTCCTTCATCCTATCACCTATTTAACCAATCCCCCCACCCACTCCCTTCTGGTAGCCGTCAGTTCACCTGTATAGTTAAGAGTCTGTTTCTTGGTTTGTCTCTCTCTTCCTTTTTTTCCTCTTTGCTCATTTTTTTTTTGTTTCTTAAATTCCACATATGAGTGAAATCATATGGTATTTGTCTTTCTCTGACTTATTTTGCTTAGCATAATACTCTCTAGCCCCATCCATGTCATTGCAAATGGCAAGATTTCATTCTTTTTGATGGCTGAGTAATACTCCATTGTGTATATATACCACATCTTCTTTATCTATTCATCAGTTGATGGACACTTGAGCTGTTTCCATAATTTGGCTATTGTAGACAATGCTGCTATAAACATTGGGGAGCATGTATCCCTTTGAATTAGTATTTTTGTATCCTTTGGGTAACCTATCTAGTAATGCAATTGCTGGATTGTAGGGCTTTTTGAGGAAGCTGCATACTGTTTTCCAGAGTGGCTGCACCAGTTTGCATTCCTACCAACAGTGTAAGAGGGTTCCCCTTTCACCACATCTTCACCAACACCTGTTGTTTCCTGAGTTGTTAATTTTAGCCATTCTGACAGTTGTGAGGTGATATCTCATTGTAGTTCTGATTGGTATTTCCCTGATGATCAAATGGTATTGGGAAAACTGGACAGTAACATGCAAAATAACGAAACTAGATCACTTTCTTACAACATACATAAAAATAAATTCAAAATGGATTAAAGACTTAACTATAGGACATGAAACTATAAAAATCCTAGAGGAAAATACAGGCATAGCACAGCCATAGCAACTTCCTACTAGATATGTCTCCTGAGGCAAGGGAAACCAAAGGAAAAACTATTGGGACTTCATCAAAATGAAAAGCGTCTGCACAATAAAGAAAACAATCAATAAAACTAAAAGACCTATGGAATGGGAGAAGATCTTTGGAAATATATATATATACACACACACACACACACACACACACATATATTTATATATATAGGGTATATATATTATATATATAGGGTATATATATTATATATATATACACACATATATAGGGTTAGTATCCAAAATGTATAAAGAACTTATAAAACTCAATACCCAAAAAATGAATAATCCAATTAAAACATGGGCAGAAAACATGAATAGACATTTTTCCAAAGAGGACATGCACTTGGCCACCAGACACATAAAATGATGTTCAGCATCACTGGTAATGACTTTTTAAATAAAATTCCAAAGGAATGGTTAATGAAAGTAAATGATAATCTGGAGTTTATTAAAATCAAAACTTTCAGGGGCGCCTGGGTGGCTCTGGCCCAGGGTCGGTTAAGCGACTGACTTCAGCTCAGGTCCTGATCTCACAACTTGTGAGTTCAAGCCCTGCACAGGGCTCTGTGCTGACAGCTCAGAGCCTGGAGCCTGCTTTGGTTTCTGTGCCTCTCTCTCTCTCTGCCCCTCCCCTGCTCACACTCTGTCTTTCTCTGTCTCAAAAATAAATAAACAAAAAAAATTAAAAAAAAAAAAACTTCGGGGCGCCTGGGTGGCTCAGTCGGTTAAGCATCCAACTTCGGCTCAGGTCATGATCTCACAGTTCATGAGTTCGAGCCCTGTGTCGGGCTCTGTGCTGACAGCTCAGAGCCTGGAGCCTGCTTCAGATTCTGTGTCTCCCTCTCTCTCTGCCCCTTCCCTGCTCATGCTCTGTCTCTCTCTGTCTCAAAAATAAATAAACATTAAAAAAAATTAAAAAAAAATAAAATCAAAACCCATTCATATGTATGTATACATATATATGTATATATACAAATATATATGTATATATGTATACATATATACATATATGTACATATGTACATACATATATATACATATATGTATGTGTATATGTATATATATACATATATATATTTCCCCTGATTCTAGTAATTATAGTAACACTATTCATATTTATATATGTGTGTAATGTAATTTATGATATATGTAACATATGACATATGTTATAGTAGCACTGTGTACATATAGTTACATATTTATTATATTCACACACACACCTATGTCTTTGAAAACAAAGTTTGCAAAATAAATGTTTTTAGGGACTTGTTTACTAAGGTTCTTCACATAGATAAGCAGGGAATCAACAGAAGGTAAACATGCTATCATCTAAATGACTACACCTGTGATTAGCCTTGCAGCCACAGTAAATAATTTCTTAAGAATCTAAGTGTCTTTAAATGATGCCATTCCACCCAGAGGTGATTTTTCCCTAGACCAGATGAATACCAATGTAGAATTATAACATTTTTTTACCACATAAGGTTGTACGAAGTGACTTAGCATACAGTCAAACCATAGATTCCTGCCTTACCTGTATCGGCCTCCTAGACATTTTTTTTTAGTTAAGATATAATTGGCACACAACATTAATTTCAGGCATCCAAAAGTGATTCACTATTTGTGTATATTGCAAAATGGTCACCACAATAAGTCTAGTTAACATCCATCACTACACAGTTACAATTTTTTTCTTGTGATGAAAGTTATAAGATTTACTCTATTAGCAACTTTCAAATATACAGTATAGCACTATTAATTATGGTCACCATGCTTTACATTACATTCCCCAGACTTAGTAATTTTATAATGGGAATTTTGTACCTTTTGAGAACTTTCACCCATTTCGCCCCCTGCATCCAACATTTTTAGAGCATATTTGGCTCTATGTCAGGCCCTAGCACACAAACATGCTGGAGATAGGATTGTTGTATTTGAAAGGAAACAGCTTGTAGACTGGAGGAGGTAGAAACAATTTTAATTGGACTGAGGTAACATTAAAGTTTATGGAAAAAGTGGAGAAAACAGGAAAATGAAGAGGGGTATCTTAGTAATAATGATAATATAATTGAATTTTTAAATTTAACAGATATTTACTAAACAAGTTAAAGATTCAGGTGTGGTTCTAGGGACTGAAGATCCACAGTTGTAAAGGTACTCTTATGATACTTTCATTCACAGTTTTCAATGTGTGTTTCTGTAAAAGACACAAAGTTTAACTACATATCTCTCCTACTCTCACAAAGATCTTTTGAGTTCAGTACTATTATTATTCCTTTACCACACTGGGATATAATATACAGTTTCTTTCATAGGAAAAACTGAGGCATAATGAAATAAAGTAATTTGCCCAGAGTCACAGCTAGTGGATGCTAGAATATAAAATTATGCCCAGACCATCTAAATCCAGAGCCCTTTTCATAACTGTATTGCTGTAACTGCTTTCTTTTGGAACAGTTATATGACATATTTGTTATGGAATGGGATTTTTTAGTAGAAAAGCCAGTGTTTCAAGAAAAAGAATAAACAACTAATTATATCCAAATTGAGTCTGAGCATATAAAATTTCAAGAGCATTTTCTCCAAGACAGAAGGGAATGAGAAGATTGGCATATTTCTAAGAGAGGATTCTCTTATTTTGATTCACTTATTTTGAGAGACAGAGAGAGACAGAGAGAGAGAGAGAGAGAGAGAGAGAGAGAGAGGCAAACCAAAAAACAGATCCTTAACTATAGAGAACAAACTGAGGCTTACTGGAGGAGAGGTAGTTGGGTGGGGGCATGTTAAACTGGTAATGAGTATTAAAGAGGGCACTTGTGATAAGCACCGGGCATTGTATGTAAGTTATGAGTCACTAAATTCTACACCTGAAACTAATATTGCTCTATCGGTTAACGAGCTGGAATTTAAATAAAAACTTGGAAAAGAAAAAAAAAGAAAATATTCTTCTTTGTTCTGTGATAATACTTTTGAAGTTTATTTTTTTCACAGGGTGACCACATACCCCAGTTTTCTGGGACCATTCTGGATTGTACCAGAATGGCAGCCTATTTGGTCAGTTTCCTCTTGCATTCTTAAAAGTGTTCTAGTTTGTGCAATAAATTTTTTGCTCACACTATTTGTACTATGCTACTTTAATTTTTGGTTTGCATGGTACAGAGATTTCCTATATTTGTATTTTTTACTTACTTTGAACATAAAAATATTTTTAATGTCAAATATGTTACTTGTTTGCCATTATTCAAACAGTACTGAGATGTATGAAACCTTTTTAATTTCTCTCCAATGTCCCCACCAGAATCATGCACCTGAAATAATTAATATTAGCAGTTTGATGAAAATATCCTTCTTGCTCAAGAAAAGCTATGCATATATGTAATGTGCATACAAACATACAAAATTCACACACATATCTGCATATATAGGACATATGAAGGTATTTTCCTTTACAATTTTTAATAGAGGGCTCATAATATAATCATGGCTCTTCTATTTGTTATGCATTATTTTCACTTTATATCATGACTATCATTCTAGGCCAAATATATCTAGAACAGTTTTTTCATAAATGCATTATGTTCCACATTTAGTATATTCTACAGTTCTTCCAACAGTTTTCTTATTGGTGATCAGTCAATATTTAATCCTACAATGTTACAACAGACATCTTTGTATGTGTATACATATATATATTTGTATGTGCATATTATCTCCTTTGAGTTAATCCTTGAATTTCTTTTTTTCAAAGTTTATTTATTTGGAGAGAGAAAGAGCACTAGCAGGGGAGAGGCAGAAAGAGGGAGGGAGAGAATCCCAAACAGGCTCAACGTTGTCAGTGCAGAGCTGGATGTGGTGCTCAAAACGTGACCTGACCTGAGCTGCAACAAAGAGACGGACGCTCAGCCAACTTAACCACCCAGTTACTCCTTATCCTTAAATTTCTGTAAAATTGGTTCCCCTAATTGAGATTTGCTGAAGAAAATGGTATATTCATTTGAAAAATATTGACACTTTGACCAGCAAATGAGGGAGCACATTTTGTCACATCCTTGCCAGCAACAGATGTCATTAGCCTTTAACATTTTTACCAATCTTGATAAGTGAAAATCTGTGCCTAATTATAGGCTAAATTTGCATTTCTATTGCTACTATAAAATGGCCATCATTTCATGTTGACAGTGTGCATTTCCTTTTATATTAATCAAGCCTATTCTTACCCATTTTTAGGTTGTTTGTCTTTTAATAATCAATTTGTACATTTTATATAAGAAATATTTTTAAAATTTGTTTTATTTCCATTGTATATCTCATATAATCCATTTTTTTGTGCAGTTAGTCTCAATTTCAGAGTTTAAAGTGATTCATACTTACTGTCAGATACTATTCTTTCTTTATGCTTCTTTTCATATGTTTTATAATTTTGGTATATGAATTTTGGTATTTAAGATAATTCTTAAAAAGAATTTTCCAGGGGTGCCTGGGTGGCTCAGTCACTTGAGCATTTTACTCTTGATTTTAGCTCAGGTCATGATCTCACAGTCAAGGGATCAAGCCCCACATCAGGGTCCACGCGTAAGCCTACTTAAGATTCTCACTCTCTTTCCCTCTGTCCCTGCTCACACGCTCTCTCTCTCTCTCTCTCTCTCTCTCTCTCAAATAAAAAAAGAGAGAGAGCAATTTTTTAAAATGGAGAAAAGTGAAAATGAAAACACAATGGTCCAAAATCTTCAGGACCCAGTGAAAGCAGTTCTAAGAGGGAAATATATAGTGATACAGGCCTACCACAAGAATAAAGAAAAATCTCAAATAAACAACCTAACGTTACACCTAAAAGAACTAGAAAAAGAGAACAAACAAAACACAAGGTGAGTAGAATAAAGAAAATATAAAGAAATAGGTGAGATAGAGACACACACAAAAAAAGGAATAAAGGGAAAAAAATTAATGAAACCAAGAGCTAGTTCTTTGAAAAGATAAACAAAACTGATAAACCCTTAGGCAGACTTATCAAGAAAAAAAGAGACAGGACCCAAATAAATAAAATCAGAAATGAGAGGAAAATTAACAAGTGACACCACAGAAATACAAACGATTCTAAGAGAATACTATGAAAAATTATATGCCAACAAATTGGACAACCTAGAAGAAATGGATAAATTCCTAGAAACATACAATCTTCCAAAACTGAACCAAGAAGAAATGGAAAATCTAAACAGACCAATTACAAGTAACTGAATTGAATTTTCAATTTAAAATAAAAGGTAGCAAAAAATAAAAGTCTGGGACCAGATGGATTCACAGGTGAATTATGCCAAACATTTAAAGAAGAATTAATACCTATTCTCAAACTATTCCAAAAAAATAGAAGAGGAAGGAAAGCTTCCAAATTCATTCTATGAGGCCAGCATTACCCTGATATCAAAACTAGACAAAGATACCACAGACAAACAAACAAACAAACAAACAAACAAAAACACTACAGACCAGTATTCTTGATGAACACAGATGCAAAAATTCTCAACAAAATATTAGAAAGCCACATACGATACATTAAAAAGATTTTTCACCATGATCAAGTGGGATTTATTCTTGGAGATACGTGGAGGGTTCAATATTTGCAAATCAACAACATGATATACCACATCAACAAAATGGAGGCTAAAAAACTTATGATCATCTCAAGAGATGCAGGAAAAACATTTGACAAAATTCAATATCTATTCGTGATAAAAAAAAAACTCTCAATAAAGTGGGGTTAGAGGAACATACTTCAACATAATAAGACTATATATGAAAAATGCCAAATCTGCCAAAATTTACCCAGAAATAGACAACCTGAATAGGCCTATCAGTATTAAAGCAATTCAGTTAATTGCCAATAACCTTTCAAAACAGAAATACCAGGCCCAGATAGATTCACTGATGAATTCTATCAAACACATAAGAAATTATATATAGCAGATTATGTCTTTCAAAAAAGTGGTCCATTTTATCTATGTTATCAATTGGAGATATAGAGTTATTAATAGAATTCTCTTAATTGTCCTTGTAATGGTCATGGAATCTGTAGCGATGTCCTCTTTTTCATTTCTGATATTAGTAATTTGTGTGGTTTTTCTTCTTAGTTAAACTGGCTAAAGGTTATTGATCTTATTAAACTCTTCAAAGAAGCCACTTTGGGTGTTACTGATTTTCTCTGTTGAGTTCTTATTTTCAATTTAATTGATTTCTGCTCTAACTTTTATCATTCTTCTCTTTTGCTTACTTTGAATTTAATTTTCTCTTCTTTTTATAGTTTCCTAAGGTGGAAGCTTAGATTACTGATTTTCTTAGATTTTTACTTAGATTTCAATATATATATATATATATTCAAAATCAACACTTTTTCCTTTTTTTTCCAGATACTTTTTCCTTTTTAACACAAATTTAAAGCATTCAATACTTTAAATTTTCCACTAAGGATTGCTTTCACTGCATCTCAGATTTTGATAAATTATATTTTCATTTTTATTTATTTCAAATATTTTTAAATTTCTCTTTAAATTTCTTCTTTGATCCATATATTACTTCAAAGTATGTTGTTTAATCTCCAAATATGTTGTGATTTTCTAGCTGTCTTTCTAGCTTAATTCCATTGTGATCTAACAGCAGACATTGTATGATTTCTATTCTTTTAAATTTGTTAAGGTTTATTTTATGGCCCAGAATGTGGTCTGTCTTGGATAATATTCCATGCGTGCTTGAGAAGAATATGTAATCTGCTGTTGGTTTAAATAGTCTATGGATATCAATTATATACAGTTAACTGACGGTGCTCTTATGTTCAACTTGTGTTCAAATGTCCTTACTGATTTTCTGCTTGCTAGATCTGTCCATTTCTAAGAGAGGGATGTTATTGCTTCCAATTATAATAGTGGATTCATTTATTTCTCTGCATCCTATCAGTTATTGCCTCATTTATTTTGTCTCTGTTATTAGGCACATACACACTAAGAATAGAATTGACTCCTTTGCCATTATGTATTGCCCATTTTTTTCCCTGATAACTTTCCTTGCTCTGAAGTCATCTCTGTCTGAAATTAATACTGTTACCCCCCTTTCATTAGTGTTGGCATGGTATATATGTCTCCATCACTTTACTCTTAATCTACATGTCTCTTTATATTTAAAGTGCGTTCAGGGGGATGAGGTGCCTGGGTGTCTCAGTCAGTTAAGCTCCGACTTTGGGTCGGGTCATGATCTCATGGTCCATGAGTTCAAGCTCCATGTCTCATAGTTCGTGGGTTCAAGTCCCATGTCTGACAGCTCAGAGCCTGGAGCCTGCTTCAGATTCTTTGTCTCCTTCTTTTTCTGCTTCTCTCCCACTCATGCTCTGTCTCTCAAAAAAAAAATACATTAAAAAAATTTTTTTAGTAAAATTTTTAAAAAGTGCATTTCTTGTAGACAATATATACTTGAGTTATGTCCTTTTGATCCATCTGACAATGTTTTTTAATTGATGTAGTTAGACTATTGACATTTAAAGTGGTTATTAATACAGTTGGATTAATGCCTACTATATATTTTTTTACTATTTTCTATTTGCTCCTATATTCTCTTTGTTCCTATTTTCATTTTCCATCCTTTTTTTGCCTTTTGTGATTTGAAATATTATATAATTCCATTTTCTCTCCTTTGTTAGTATAGAAATTATACATTTTTTACTTTTTTGTAGCTACCCTAGAGTTTTCTATATATATTTACAACTAATCCAAGTTCATTTCCAAATAATGCTATACCACTTCACAGGTGGTACAAGTACCTTAAAATAACAAAATATTCTCAATCCTTTTCTTCCTTCCTCCTGTCACTTGTATCATTGCTTTCATTCATTTCAGCTATAAGCAAACATTATACACACACACACACATATATATAATCAAGTTATATATATATATATATATATATATATATATATGTGTGTGTCTGTATACATATATATATATGTATACACATATATATGTATATATATTCAAATGCATCATTGCTAATATTATTTTAAACGAACTGTTAGGGAATAAGAAAATAAAAGTTGTTATTTTATCTTTACTTATTCTCTGATGCTCTTCCCTTTGTGTGTGTGTGTGTGTGTGTGTGTGTGTGTATGTATGTGGATCTGAATTTCTGACCTATATAATCTTCCTCCCCTCTGAAGTACTTCTTTTTTTTTTTTTAACATTGCTTTCAAGGTAGGTCTATTGACAACAAATTACCTTAGCTTTTATTTGTCTGAGAAAGTCTTTGTTTCTTTCCTCTTTCAAGTATAACTTCTCAGGGCACAGAATTTCAGGTTGGTGGTTTTTTCTCTCAACACTTTAAATATTTCACTTTACTCTCTTCTTGATTCAGTGATTTCTGAGAATTTGGATGTAATTCTTATCTTTGCTTCCTTTATAGGTAAGATTTTTGCCCAACCATCTCCCCACCCATGGCTTCTTTCAAGATTTTTTTTAATCTTTGATCTTCTAAAGTTTTAATACAATATGCCTAGATATAGGATTGGGGTACTTATTCTGCTTAGTGTTCTCTGAGCTTCCTGAATCTGTGGTTTGGTGTCTGGCATTAATTTGGGGGGAAATTCTCAGTCATTATTGCTTTAAATATTGTTTGAGTTCCTTTTTATCTCTTCTTTTGATATTCCCACTGTATGTTTGTTACCCATTTTGTAGTTGTCCAGGATTCTTAGAGACTCTGTTCTGGATTTTTTTCTAGTATTTTTCCTTTTTGCTTGTAAGTTTTAGATGTTTCTATTGTCATATTCTCGAGCTCAGAGACTCTTTCCTCAGTCATGTCTACCCTAATAAAGATCATTATTCTATCATAAGAGTTTTGATCTCTAGAATTTATTTTTATATCCTTTCTTAGAATTTCTCTCTGTTACATTATCCATTTTTCTTGCATGTTGTCTACTTCTCCCAATAAAGCCCTTACTGTAAAATTCCCAGTCTGATAATTCCAACATCTCTGCCCTATCTGATTCTGGTTCTGATGCTTGCTCTGTCTCTTCAAATTGTGCCTTTTGCCTTTTAGTATGCCTTGTAATTTTTTTATTGAAGGATGGACATGATGTATTGAACAGGCATCTGTGGCAAATAGGCTTTGAGTAATGAAGTGATAAGACGTGGGGAGAAAGGGAACATTTTATGTCACTATGATTAGGTCTCAGTCTTTTGATGAGTCTGTGCCCTTGGACTGTAAACTTTCCCCATGCTTCTCAGTATCTCCCCATGTTAGGTGAGACAAGATGGCTAGAGGGGATGGAGTTGGATATTTCCCTTACCCCAGATAGGTTGGGGTCTGATAAAACCCATCAGGTTAGGTTCTGTTTAACTAGTTTCTCCTGAGGTAGGCCTTGTTAAGAACAACATAATGCTCTGACATATTTGAAAATCATTTTGTTTCCTTCCCTCTGCCAGAAGCACATGAGGACTTTTCTTAGATATTCACTGTGAGGAACTCATAGAATTTCTTTAGGAAAAACTCAGAAGAGTGTGCCTCGCCCCACCCCACTACACACACACTGATGATAGGGTACCCTTGGAGTTTTAACTCTCAAACTTGTCCACTCAGCATTCAGCAAATTATAAATTATGGATTAGGTTTTTCTGTCTAGCTGGCTCCCATGGAGATTTATGCCACTATAAATTGTGATTATTTGTATCTACCTGTCTATCTCTCCAATATTTGGGGCAGCAGTTTTCCCTGTAAACTCCCTTTTCTGACAGATATAAAGAGCTGTTGATTCTTCGGTTGGTTCAGCTTTTTACTTGTTATTATGACAGAGTGGCAGCATCTAAGTTCCTTACATGCCAGACTATAACTCAGTGTTAAGGAATTGACTTACTAAATGTGCAACTCAAGTCATAAGAGCAAAAATGTATGAGTATGTCAAGAACTAGACTACTAGTTGGGGGTGTTCAGTGTGCTGTGGCATTGGCCAATATGTTTTTACAGAAAATATAGAGATTGTACAGAAAATCTGTACAGATTGTACAGAAAATACAGAGTATTGACCAAACTAGAACGTTAGTTTAATGTTGATCAGTTAAGAGAGCCTCTCCTATATATGTTCATATGTGTGCATATGTACATACATTTGAATATATGCTTTATGTAATATTTTTTTCTTTTGATGTTTTATTATAAGCATATTCCTTTGTTCACACACATTACCTCAAAACAAATATAATATCTGCTTAATATTTTATGTTCCATCATTAGTATTACCATTTATTATCAGTTTTTTTCTACTTAAGTTTGCTCCTTTTATGTGGATAAATTTCATACAGAACTTAGCTAACTTGATCTTTAAAATTTTTTTTTTAATGTTTATTTATTTTTGAAAGAGAGAGAGACAGAGCATGAGTGTGGGAGGGGCAGAAAGAGAGGGAGACACAGAATCTGAAGCAAGCTCCAGGCTCGGAGCTGTCAGCACAGAGCCTGAGACAGGCCTCAAACCCACGAACCGCGAGATCATGACCTGAGATGAAGTCAGACGTTTAACCAACTGAGCCGCCCAGGTGCCCCACTTACTTGACTTTTTAGTTGGCATTTTAGATAATGGAACTTCACCTCTCTAAAACAATTCATTCTTCTGGTTTTGTTTACAGTTCTCTGACTTTTCTATGTATGTGTCTATTTACATCTGTTCTTAGATCTCTGAACATCAGTTCAAACTTCATCTGTTTAAAATCACACACATGACTTATTTACTCCACCTTTTCTACTATTCCTTTTCTCAGTAAATTGCAACACAGTACCAGAAAAACCATCAATCATCCTTGGTATGTCAATCTCCATTAACTTTAATTTTTAAATCATGTTAAATTAGCTTCCTAAAGATTCACCTATCTCTACATTCTCTCCCACCACCAGGTCCAATAAACCGTGATCTCAAGCACAGACAATGCAATAGCTTCCTAAAGATTCATGCATATACCTTCTTGAATTCTTCTGTTCATCAGACTGCTATTAATATAATCTCTGAAAAAGGTATTTAGCCATTAACTCTTGCTTTTAGGATCAAGACAATGCTCTTTAACATGTTCTTAAGCTCCTGCATAATTTTGTCTCTTCCAGCCCTTCTGTTTTCATGCAGAACCAGTGATTTCGTTTGCTTTCTCAGCTATACACCTGCTTTCCCTTACTCTTTTTTTTCCAGAAGCATATCTGTCATTGTCCCCCCCCCCCCCCCATTTAAATGTAGCCACACATGCAGTTTCCTACATCACAAATCCTCCTCTATTTTCTCTTTCTTTAGTTCACTCATGGTTCAGATATCAGTTAAAGTATTTCTTTCTCAGGAAAGTCTTCACTGAGGTTCTTAAGTAAAATTTTGTATAGGTTCTTGTATAGGTTTTCATGGCTGCATATGCCCTTTATTCTTAACAGTTATCAAGTTTGGATTTGATTGTGATTATTACTGGATTAATGTCTGTCTTTGCTACCAGACAGTAAAATTCCTGAAGTTTGCGACCATTTATGATTTTGATCACAGTTCTGTCTCTACTACTGTAAAGTACATGGTAGATGCTCAACAAGTATTTGATTGAAGAATAAACGAATGACATTTTATTTACACTAAGAATCAACTACCAATTCATACTACAGTCTGCTAAGCTACCTGACAAATGGTAAAATTTGTACCAATTAAAATAGGATTCCAGGGGCGCCTGGGTGGCGCAGTCGGTTAAGCGTCCGACTTCAGCCAGGTCACGATCTTGCGGTCCGGGAGTTCGAGCCCCGCGTCGGGCTCTGGGCTGATGGCTCAGAGCCTGGAGCCTGTTTCCGATTCTGTGTCTCCCTCTCTCTCTGCCCCTTCCCCGTTCATGCTCTGTCTCTCTCTGTCCCAAAAATAAATAAACGTTGAAAAAAAAATTAAAAAAAAAAATAGGATTCCAAGAGCAATATACACCTTTTCAAATTTCAGATGTAGTACAGATTTCACCAAAAATAAGTCTCACTTTGAAAAGGCCCTCCAAATGAGTCTTTATATGGGACAAGGCTTTAGACCATGGATAGGTTGTGATAGTGATGATCAGAAATTAAGACTATTTCTGTAGGCAACAAATTCATTTTCAGAGAATGGCAAGGTATGAGTCTGAATCTTTATCTTCTGCGTCAAAACCCCAATCCTTAGAATCAGCCTTGTCCTACAAAATGAATAGGAAGATAGAAAAGAAATAGCATGTAGCTGATGACCAGAATCATTTATCAGCAATAGACATTAGTTCATTTAGACACATGTGACCATGAAGATTCCATGTAGGCCAGACTGACCTTCTCTCCTAAAGGAAAAAAAAAAAAAGGGAAAAGAAAAATTAAGAAGAGAACTCTTTATGATGCTAATTGAGTAAGAATGTTCTAAGACAATATATGTGAACTGAAGGTACTAGCTGCCCCAGGCCATTACCCTTGCCCCTTCCCACCTTATTTTTGGCCATTAATTGATCCAAGAAGCAATAGTTTTCTGTGAGTCAGCTTTTACTTCATAACAAACAGCACTAAGACATAGAACAGTATGCATTTATCTCCAAATCACAGTTATGCAACTTGGTTGGGCTCGATCACCTCTACATGCTTCATTGTGGGTCACAGGACCCAGAAGGAACAGCTATGTGGTAGTTTTAAAATATGTTTACAAATTCTTTGATGCTCCTTTGAAGAGATGGAGCTTAATTCTCTGCATCTTGAATATGGACTGTAATTAGTGACTCACTGGCAACTGATAGAATAAGATGGAAGTGGCAATGTGTGACTTTTGACCAGGTCATAGAAGACATTTTTGTAGCCTCCTCCTTGCTCTGTGTTGAACTGGATGCTTGTGAGGAAGCCAGCCACCATCTTGGTAAGGATACTTACACCTATGGAGAGGCCCATGTGGTGAGAAATTAGGGCCTCCTTTAGACCTAGTCAAGCCTCACTTGACTACAGATAAGGCCAACATCTTGACTGTAGCTCCATGGAAGATGCAGAGTCAGAAGCACTCAGTTGAGCTCCTCCAACATTTCTGGGCCCCAGAAACTATACGGTAATAAATGTTTCTTGTTTTAAGCTACTAAGTTTTGTGATAATTTAGTAGGCAGTATTGGCTAATGAACAAGCTGCTACCAGAGGCTTATTCTCCTCATGTTGAAAGACATTGGTGTAAGTAGCCCAACTCAGTTGTGCAAATACATTTCAAGCCTCTGCTCTTGTCCCATCTGCAAATGTCCACTATCCAAAAGCACAGTATTTTGGTCAAACTCAACATCAATGGGCAGGGAAGTACTTCTCTGCAGGAGGCTATGGTCACTTGATGACATCAGGTTCAAATCTTTAGAAATTTATAAGGAAGAAGAGTCTTTGCAGATGTGATTAAAATTTTTGACATAATGAAACTATCTTGGATTTAGGCCCAGTTGGGCCTAAATGCCATCACAGGTGGCATTCTCTTTATAAGAGAAAGGCGGGGGTGCCAATGCAAACTGGTACAGCCAATCTGGAAAACAGTATGGAACTTCCTCAAAAAGTTGAAAATAGAACTGCCCTACAATTCAGCAACTGCACTACTAGTTATTTACCCAAAGAATACAAAAATACTAATTCAAAGGGATACATGAACCCTGACATTTATTGCAGCACTATCAACAATAGCCAAGAGCCAAATTATGGAAAGAGCCCAGATGTCATCGACTGATGAATGGATAAATAAGAAATAGTATATATATATATATATATATATATATATATATATATATACACATACATACACACACACACACACACACACACACACTAGAATATTTCTTAGCTATCAAAAAGAATGAAATCTTGCCATTTGCAATAACATGGATGGAGCTAGAGAGTAGTATGCTAAGCAAAATAAATCAGGCAGAGAAAGACAAATACCGTATGATTTCACTCATATGTGGAATTTAAGAAACCAAACAAATGAACATTGTCGGGGAAAAGAGAGGCAAACCAAGAAACAGACACATAACTATAGAAAACAAATTGATGGTTACCAGAGGGGAGGTGGATGGGGAGATGGTTAAATAGGTGATGGGGATTCAGGAGTGCACTTGTTGTGATGAGCAACAGGTATTGTATTTAAGTGCTAAATCACTAAATTCTACACCTGAAACTAATATTACACTGTATGTTAACTAACTGGAATTTAAATAAAAACTTGGAAGAAAAAGAAGAGAGAGAAACACAGGGGGAGATCTAATAAACACATAAAAAAGAAGCTGATGAAGTTGCAGGCACAGGCTAGAGCCTTGTGGCCACAAGCCAAGAAACGCCAGAGCAACAAAAGAAAGAAGAGGCAAACAATGGATTCTCTCCTAGAATCTCTGATACCTTCCTTTTGGACTTCTGACCTCCAGAATTGTGACAGAATAAATTTCTGTTTTTTTTTGAGCCACCAAGTTTTTGGTAATTTTCTACAATAGCCCTAGGAAACTAATACATCCTCTGATAAGGTGGAGGGAAGAGTTGTATACTGGCTGAAAAATCATCTAATTTACTTTAGCATCACTTCAAAAAATGACCAGACAATAAAAAGACTATGTATTGATACTACCAAAATAAATGAACAAATAAATACATAAATAAGCAAATGAATACATAGATGAGAAAAATGAATTCATATCGAAGATGAATTATCCATGAAAGCAGTAGAAAATGTCAAAATTTTTCTTCTCAACACTTTCTAAGAAACCAAAGTAAAAAGATATAAAAATAATACAATGTAAGAGAAGAGAAAATAGAGAAAATTAAGGTGAGCTCTTTAGAGTTAGGGGAAAAATGGAGGATAGATGGAACAAAGAATAAGTGCTGTGTTAGAACAGGCATACGGAAGATATGAGGGAAAAAACACATAAAATGAGATTTTTAAAAATCAAAGATAAATGTATAAAAGAAAAGATGAAATCCATTTTACATACAATTAGTGTTTCTGAAGAAGCTACTGTTACAAACATAACAGGAAAAATTCCCAAGAAGAAAATTATACTGAAAGACATGTCAGTTTATAATTGAAAGGACATTAGGTATTTTTAGAACAATTTATATAACATGTTTCATACTGGAAAATATTGCAGTTCAAAGTCAATGTGATCTTGGCTTTTCTTTTTTGATTTTACCTATTCATAATAAATATGAAGAAATCTTCAAATATGTCATGATGCTTATAAGAAATTATTATTGATAAATCAAGTAAAGTAACTCAAGAGATGGATATCTAAGGTTCTCTTCAACTCCGTGATTCCATTGACCATAGTCTGAGCTATCCTTCTCATCAAGTTTGCATAAAAACAATTTCAGAAGCCAGCTGTAATTGGCACTCATGTGCACCTGTTAATGTATTCATAAAATGCACTGGAGTCAATAATTGTTACCTATAGAAGTCAACCTTTTAAGTGTATTGTCACTTCTTTATATACTATAACAAGCATTTGGCAAACAAATCAACTGGCATAACATTACCTTTCCGTATGTTATACATACATACAACAACATATGACTACATATCAATGGGTTGTTTTTTTTAATACTGGGAGCAATGGCTTCACCAAATGGCTTTTCAGATATTCATGTGCCATGCAATTTGTTAAAATGATCCAATAAATGTACTAATTATGTACTCATTGTGTATATTTTGTATATTTTTGGTAAGTTGGAAAACATTACAGATTAGCCGCACATTTGTCTATCTTCTTTTTTTCCTTTTTTTTTAAATGCTTCAAGTTCTTTTTTAAATTCCAGTTAGTTAACATATAGTGTACTTTTAGTTTCAGGAGTAGAATTTAGTGATTCGTCACTTACATATAACACCCAGCACTCATCACAAGTGCCCTCCTTAATACCCATCACCGATTTAGCCCATCCCCCCACCATCTCCCCTCCAGCAACCTGTTTGTTCTCTATAGAGTCTCTTCTATAGCTTTTTAAAAATAATGTCATGACAAAAAAATGCTCTGTGTTTTATCAAAGAGAAATATATGTATGATTTATTGGGTTTTTTGGAATTAAATGGATATCCATAGGAAAATGATTTAATAGGCAAATGTCAATTCTTCACTACTTCTTCTAGAATGTGTATAATGGCGACATGAGTTATAGAAAATATACCCATTTTCACTTGAGACATTTTCAGTATAATGGGGGTGGTTGACACTAACAAATTTTGTTTACAAAAGCATACTTTTCCAAAGGTAAAAAGTGATGTAAAAGTGTCCGAGGGATGCAGCACCTGCCCTTTGTATCAAATGGCACAAGAAACTGGGATGGCGTTTTCTTAGTCTCTTTTTCTCATAGGGCTGGGCAGGGACCTTGCACTTTGGCTGATAGTAAGTGTTGAGTGGTTAAATGAATGTTCAGACACTAATTCCTGCAGGTAAAGCAGATAGTATATACTACTATTAAGGCCAACATATACCCAGAGACCATTTATGCTTTTCACGGGTAACTAGAGTAATGCACACTTTTCTGAGAGAAGACCATGACTAAAGTTTGCCATTACTCCATTTCTCCTGTTTCTTTGGTGACAACCTATAGGCTAAGATTACTTGAAGTCTTTCTAGAAGCTCTCATAGCATGGAATTGCTGGTTTGCTTGACAGAATAGTCCAATCCTGTGCATAAGAGAATCTGAATCCTTAGGAAGTTCTTCCTAATACCTCAACTAAATTCTTGATTCAAGTAGTCCCCACATTTTAATACTACATTCCTTAGAAATGAAAAATGAACATGTACTATCTGCCTCCGTACTCCTACATTACAACACACACACATTCAATCCCATTGTTTCTAGCAAAGTTCTATCTCAAGCATCCCAGACAAATTGGATTATTAAAAAAAGCTGTGTAGAATAAATACAATTTCACTGTGTCAAGAGGTTTTCTCTTATTCTAATGTAAGTTTCTTTTGTTGCTGTTTTGTAGTGGCAGGAAACCGGACTGGAAAACCTCTTAAATGCATCTCAACTTCATGATTTCAAATTTTATAGTATTTTGTCTACATAACATAACTTCTGAAATAGGTACTTACTTTTATTTCCCCAAATGAACCAGATTCTCTCAGTGACTTCTGGGATTAAATTATGGAGTCTGGGGGAAGCTCTAAAGATGTGAGGGGTTGTATATATATTTGTTTATTCTTCAACTACAGAAAACTATTCTTTATGCCTAGTCAGCTGAACCAGGCTAAAGTGATTTTCCTTAAAATGCATATATTAAGACAAAGCTTTATAACGTTGTTTTAAAAATTGCTACATATTAGAAAAGTCCCCAATTTAACCATACTGTTATATAATTACTTTCTACAGGACACCATGATAAAAAATCGTACCAATTGCCCGAATAATGAACCTAACGTTTTTAAAAAACATGCATGTGATGATAATAAGGTAATAATAATTACTTGGAATTTATGTCATTCAAATTTGACTTTATAGAAGCTTATATTATTTGTATGTCTGTTAGAGATAATTATATTGCTTATATTCATATCATATTCTTTTGTTTCTCACCAGACAGTTCCCACTGACCTATTAAGTTATACTGTGGTCTTCTTTTATAATTATTTTACAAAGATCCCTATGCTTGTTTGGTAAATAATTTTTTTCTATTTTAGCATTTCTATTTTCACTTTGAAAATGTTAGAAGAGCTGCTGAATTCAAAGACATACATATCCCTTATTTCTGAAATTCTTCTGCAGCAAAATATTTGTTAGAGTGATTGCTTGCATATTCACAAACATGTCATGACGATAATTTACTTCTAGGACTTTGAAATTTTTTCTTTCAATATTTGTTTATCTTCAAACAACTACTACCTCTGGTTGGTGGAATATTACAACTTACAAACCTTACAACAAAAGTCTGTGTCATTTCCTTCTACAGAAAATAGTATGTGTTATTTCCATCTACAGAAACCAGTATGATATTCAAGTCTTTTTTAATTTCACAGTAACCAAGTTAACCTCATAGTATCTCATAGTGTATTCATAAATTCTTTTAATTTTAATTTCTTTAAATATTTGAAAGACTTGTTTGAAGTGAATATGGACCTTTATTTTCTTATTGCCAGCTATTCACCCATAGCTCAAAAGGTACAAAAATAATAAGAGAAACCACATACCTTTCATTACTGTTGCCTCCAGAAGCCCTCTCCTTTGGTTATCTCATTTAAAATTGAATAATCTTAATATATGCTCACTCATAAGTGATGAGATCATAAATGTATATTATAAAGAAAGGAGACTTTAAAAAGTCAAGTAATCATTAAACCAAATTCTAGGGACTTCAGACTGTCACTTAGGAGCTACACAGTTTTAGTCTAGTTATTTGTCAGTCATGTGATTAACTGGAATGGAAATCTGGGGTGGAGGTGAGGCATTATTTGGCAGCACAGCTCTGGCCTTAGGCTCCTTATGAAAGCTTATCATTTCTTCATATTTTATTTGAACCACAACCCTTCTGATTTTTTTCTATAATAGGAAGCTGTGTTTTTATATCGTGCTGCTCACAAGTTGAAGCACTTTGTCAAAGTGAATAACAGTGAGGAATTCAATCTCCACTTATCAAGAGTTTCACAGGGCATGTTACAGTTGTTGAACTGTACCCCCAAGGTAAGTTGTTTACTTTGAACAGAAATACAAACTAGTCCTCTGATAGGGTGCTATAATTCTCTTATGGATGTATCTATTATCTTAGAATTCTAAGTGCTTATTATTACCTGAGGTTTAAGTACATTTACTCAACTCTAGTAGAGGAAAATCTTACCAATTCTTAGCTGGGCAAATAGTTTATGAAAGAAGAGTAAAAATAAATGACTGCATACCTCATTTCTATAATAACTTTCCAAGAGGCTAATGTGATAAATTTTTACCTCTAAAACACATTAATAATTTTAATCTGTATATGTACACATTTATAAGAACTCATAGCCAATAAAAGAGATCATCTAATGTATTTAACAAATATCTTTACATGTTAAAACTGGACATATATATATGTCCAACAATTTTTTTTATTTTTTTAAATAATTTTGATAAGTATGTAGGGCTAATTTTCCCCTACTTGTCTGCTAGTGTTTATGAAATATAAACAGCAAAACAAAATTTGGAAGACACTATCTTGACACTAGGCAACTGTTTCTTCATGTGCAAAATGGAGAAAAAAATAGTTATCTGTTATAGGAGGTTGAAAGGATCAAATGGCATAATTCATGTAAAGTGCTTAGTACTAAAAAAAGTTTCAACAAATATATTATTACCATTGCCCCCCTTTGAGGAATTTTACCAGCTGTGAGAGAAAGCCAAAAAGTTTCTTATGCTTTTTTAAAAAGAAATTTTTAACATTTTCATGATAGGGAAAAGGTCATGTGGGTTTCTATTTTTTAATACCAGTAGTTGCCCACAGAAGGTGAAATGGTAAAATTATCTTTGAGCCCTATTGACAGTGATGAAAATAAAAACAATGGAATTTGAACTTCATTTATCATTACATTATCTACCTGAATCAAGCCAGTCTCCTCTTGGTGTCCTGGATTTACCAAGCTTATTTCCATTTTTTTCCCCTTACTTATGTTAGTCCTTTATGTGGAATTTCTACTGTCCTTTTTTCTATAACTTTGGACTATCCTGTTCTATGCATCCATCAAGGCCAAGCTTACATCTTGTGAAGGCATATACTCCAGGCGACTGCCTTTTAATCCTTATTTAGAGTGATTTCAAAGCACTGTCTAATGGAGGAATGGCAGATAGGCTTCTTATTGCTTATACATCCAGTTGCTTAATAGTGACTGTTGTTGGAAAAGTTATGTTGAACATAAAGTCTCAAATCAGGGCTGAACTGAGAAGTCTGCAGACAAAACTGGTGATATCAACTCTTGGCTTAGGAAGCAGTAAGGGTTAGAGGTATGCTATATATTTGCAATTCCTTCTCTCATGTGTTGAAAGTTGCATGGAATACCATGTTCCAAAATCAACTAATTGTAGAAGAAAATACACAAATAATTTCTATCTTGAAATTAAATTAAATTCTTACAAAGTTAACTAACCTGATACAGCCCACCTTTTTCTTGAAATTATAAGGCAAAATGTTAAATTTTGAATTTAGCTACAGTGAATTTCCTTCATGAGTCAAGCATGTTATAAGCTTTTATTGTTATTTAATTCATTTTGCTTCTGATGGATAAAGCTTATTAAAATTTATGGTCAGGATTTAATAAATTAATGCTAACTTTATTTTCATGTTGATTAAAATTCTACTTTTGTCCCAGTTAGTATACCCTTCTATATTGGTTTTTCATATCTCACAGGCATTAACATAGTGCTGGACATGGGAATGCCATGGGGATTCAACTTTTAAAGTGGATCCCCTGAGTGATTGTGATGGAATTAAGAGACATTTCAAAATAGCTACCAAGGGTGGGGAGATCTTGGAAAGGAGACACAAATAGCACTGAAATAATCAGTTCTGTGGTTCATGGTGGCAGAGCTTGATTGGGGTCAGCAAAGATGGGGCTTGGAAGTAGGATTCTTATTTGTCCTTTACTCTGACACAAATTCTCCAGATATGTTATTTTTAACAACCCTTATTTAGTGCTAAGAGAGTACCAGGCACTGCTGTAGGTATTATATATATATTACCTCAGACTTTACAAAAATCCTGCAAGTATGTACCATTAAGAAACTACAACAGAAAAAGTTAGAAACATTCCCAAGGTCACAGATTGGTATGAGGTACATCTGGGATTCAATTTAGGTGGTGTGGTTTGATGCTATGATCTCTCATGCCACCACACTGCCTCAACTGTAGACCGATTTTACGGCCAAATTCTGTGACTGAATTGGGAAATAGACACAGAAGGCAGATATGAATTAAAAGTGGGGCTTTATTGCCAGAGAAGCTGGATTGAAGAACATGGCTTAGACCTGAAGTCAAAGTGAGGACTCTGAACACTTCCCCAGGAGACTAGCCCTGTATGCAGCAGGAGTCCAAAAGGCTCCCCAGTTGGAGAGAGAGCAGCAGGAGCCCAAAAGGCTCTCCAGTTGGAGAGAGAACCTGAACTGACAAGTGCAAAGAGAAAGCCCAGCCCAGACTGTGCATTTTGGCATTATTTCCTAGAACTTACCCCTCAATAAAGCACACCCCATCCTTTGCTAGGTGTGATGCCTTCAGAATTGATATTCCTAGTAAGTCAAGTAGGAGTACTATCATTTATTTAAGCACTATGTATCTAGCCCTCTCTATAACCCTAGGAGAGGTGGTCATATTGCCATTATAGAGATGAGGACACTGAGCTTCAAAATATTTAATTTCCCCAGGGATATACAGCTAGTAAAAGAACAAATTGGGATTCAAACCCCTATCTGTCTGAATATCTTGCTCTGATCCACACCTAAAGAACCTCTTTGCCTTTTTCAGAATCCCATTTTGAGGGTCAATGTAGTGATTGAGTTCAGATTATATTCAACATTAAATTAGAAAGAGAATGCATTCTGGATAGACTGAAAAGGACATTTGTAATTCACTGAATATGTCCAGAAGGGGAAGGGAAGTAGGTATGGGGTAGGAAATATCTTACCCTTGAGATTGCTGCATACCCTAAACACGAGGCATGCTCTCCAGACAAACCTCTTTCAGCTGACACAATGGTAACCAATGCAGGAAATGATTACTGCCTTGTCTAGCTGCTGATTCAAGTGTAGTTTCTATCTCCCTTCTATACTAGTAGTGAAGCCTCTGGAGTCAGACTCTGGATTCAAATCTCAACTGTACTATTGACTGATGGCATGAGCTTTATTTTTTTTTAATTTTTTTTAAGGTTTTATTTATTTTTGAGACAGAGAGAGACAGAGCATGAAGGTGGAGGGGCAGAGAGAGAGGGAGACACAGAATCGGAAGCAGGCTCCAGGCTCTGAGCCATCAGCCCAGAGCCTGAGGCGGGGCTCGAACTCACGGACTGCGAGATCGTGACCTGAGCTGAAGTCGGACGCTTAACCGACTGAGCCACCCAGGCGCTCCTGGCATGAGCTTTAAAAAGTTACTTCTTTGAATCCCTGTTTCCTCAGTTCTGCATTAAGACTAATAGAAGTAGCTACCTCTGTTATATGAGAATTAAATATGATTATATAATATGCTTTAAAAAGTGTTTGCCACATAACAAGCTTCAGTGAGCAATACAGCACCACCAGTGGAGGCTGGAGCCACTTACACCAAACCCTGCCCCCCTGTATCCTGCAGGGGCATCTTTATTAGGACAGGTCTGTGAGCAAGCACAGCAGGTCTCTTCCCCAGAGGACCAACACAGACACCCCGCATGCAGCAGGTCTACTGATCATAGAGTGCTCCAAAGTTTCTGCTTCGGTTCTGGTGGAAATAGGACTGGGCTTTTTTTTTTTTAAATTAGGCTTATAATTTTTCTTTGTTTGTTTGGGTTTTTTTCCTTTTCCCATTTTTGGATCAGGTGTTTCTTTCTTTCTTTCTCATTGGAATCAGGCATAAAGTTTTTTGGTTGCTTATTTGTTTTTGTTCCTTTTCTTTTTCTCTTTTTTTGGAGGATTTTTTTAAAAATCAGGCTTATTTTAACAAACAAATCAAATACACCTATTTATAAAGGCCCAAATACTCCCCATTGCAAACAAGGGGGAACTCTGCAGAGGACTGACCTAGGGAAAGAGCAGCCAAATCACAAAAGTAGAGACTGCACACAGCATACACCAGAAATATTTCCTAAAGCACCAGGTCCTGGACAATGTATGATCCCTTCTTAATATAGCACTACTCTCAGGAGCAGGAAACAACAACCTTTCATAACACGGAAAAGACAGAAACTTAGACAAATGACAAGATGGAGGAATTCTCCCCAAAAGAAAGATCAAGATGTAACCACAGCCAGGGATTTGCTCAAAACAGATATAAGCAGTATCTGAACAAGAATATTGAACAACAGTCATAAGAATACTAACTGGGCACGAAAAAAGCATAGAAGACACCAGAGAAACGCTTGCTGCCGAGATAAAAGACCTAAAAAGTAGTTAGGCTGAAATAAAAAATGTTTTAACTGAAAGGCAAAACCAACTGAATGTAATCACAATGGGGATAGAAGAATCAAAGGAATGAATAGGTGATATAGAAGATAAAATTATGGAAAATAATAAAGTTGAAAAGAAGAGGAAAAACTATTAGGTCACAAATAAAGACTAGGGAACTCAGTGATTCCATAAAGCGCAAAATATCCATATCATAGGAGTCCAAGAAGAAGAGCAGAGAAAAAGGGGCAGAAGGTTTATACGAACTAATTATAGCTGAGAACTTCCATAATCTGGGGAAGGAAACAGGCATTCAAGTTCAAGAGGCACAGAGAACTCTCATCAAAATCAACAAAAGCAGGTCAACACCATGATATATCATAGTGAAACTCGCAAAATACAAAGGTAAAGAGAAAATTCTGAAAGTAGCTAGGGACAAAAGGTCCTGAACCTACAAAGGTAGACACATAAGGTTAGCATCAGACATATCCACAGAAACTTGGCAGGCCGGAATGAAGTGGCATGATATATTCAACATACTAAATGGGAAAACTATGCAGCCAAGAACCTTTATGTGCCAAGACTGTCACTCAGAAAAGGAGAAATAGAGTTTCCAAGACAGGCAAAAAAACTAAAGGAGTTGGTGAACACTAAACCAATCTCTGTGAGGATTTTTAAAGGGGGCCCTATGAGCAGGAAAGAGATACCAAACACAACAAAAACTAGAAAGGAAAAGAGACAATCTACAGGAAGAGTGACTTTACAGGTAATACAATGGCACTAAATTCATATCTATCAATAATTACTCTAAATGGAAATGGACTAAACGCTCCAATCAAAAGACATAGGGTATCAGAATGGGCAAAAAAAACCCAAAAAACCAAAAAACTCCTTGATATGCTGCTTACAAAAGACTGATTTTAGCCCAAGACACTTCAACATGGAAAATGAGGATATGGAGAACCATTTATCATGCTAACGGGCATCAAAAGAAAGCTGGAGTGGCCATACTTATTTCAGACAAACTAGACTTTATTATTTTGTTTTATTTTATTATTTTATTTTATTTTATTTATTTCATTTTATTTTTTAAATAGTTTATTTATAAATAAATAAAGACAGACAGTATGAGTGAGGAGGGGCAGAGGGAGGGAGACAGAGAATCCCAAGCAGTCTCCATACTGTCAGCACAGAGTCCCATGGAGGGCTTGAACTCATGAAACCACGAGATCATGACCTGAACTGAAATTAAGAGGTGGACACTTAACTGACTGAGTCGCCCAGGCACCCCCAGAAAAACTAGATTTTAAACCAAAGGCTGAAATAAGAGATGAAGAAGGGCACTCTATCATAATAAAGGCATCTATCCATCAAAAAGATCTAACAATTGTAAATACTTATGCCCCCAGTGTGGAGCCACCTAAATATATAAATCAGTTAATAATAAACTTAAAGAACTTAAAGTGAATAGACACTTCTCCAAAGAAGACATCCAGATGGCCAACTGACACATGAAAAAGTGCTCAACATCACTCATCATCAGGGAAATACAAATCAAAACCACAATGAGATACCACCTCACACCTGTCAGACTGGCTAACATTAACAACTCAGGCAAAAACAGATGTTGGCGAAGATGTGGAGAAAGAGGATCTCTTTTGCATTGTTGGTGGGAATGGAAGCTGGTGCAACCACTCTGGAAAACAGTATGGAGGTTCATCAAAAAAAAAAACCCCTAAAAATAGAACTACCCTATGGCCCAGCAATTGCACTACTAGGTATTTATCCAAGGGATACAGGGATGCTGTTTCAAAGGGACACATGCACCCCAATATTTATAGCAGCACTATCAACAATAGCCAAAGTATGGAAAGAGCCCAAATGTCCATCGATGGATGAATGGATAAAGAAGGTGTGGTATATACATACAATGGAGTATTACTTGGCAATCAAAAAAGAATGAAATCTTGCCATTTGCAACTATGTGGATGGAACAGGAGGGTATTATGCTAAGTGAAATTAGTCAGTCAGAGAAAGACAAGTATAATATGACTTCACTCATATGAGGACTTTAAGACACAGAACAGATGACCATAAGGGAAGGGAAGCAAAAATAATATAAAAACACGGAGGGGGACAAAACATAAGAGACTCAAATATAGAGAACAAACAGAGGATTACTTGAGGGGTTGTGGGAGGGGGGATGGGCTAAATGAGTAAGGGGCAATAAGGAATCTACTCCTGAAATCACTGTGGCACTACATGCTAACTAATTTGGATGTAAATGAAAAAAATAAAATTAGTAATAAAAAGAAAAACAATAGTAACAAACTTAAAGAACTCATTGATAATAATACAATAATAGTAGGAAACTTTAACACCCCATTTACAACAATGGACAAATCATCTAAGCAGATCATCAAGGAAACAATGGCTTTGAATGATACACTGGACCAGATAAGACTTAACAGATATATTCAGAGCATTGCATCCAAAAGCAGCAGAATACACATTCTTTCTGAGTGCACATGGAACATTCTCCAGAAGAGATCACATACTGGTCAGAAATCAGGCCTCAAGATTGAGATCATACCACACATATTTTAAGACCACAACACCATGAAACTTGAAGTCAATCACAAGAAAAAATTTGGAAAGACGAGGTTACAGAACATCCTACTGAAGAATGAATGGGTTAACCAGGAAATCAAAGAAGAAATTTAAAAAAATACATGGAAGCAAATGAAAATGAAAACACAACAGCCCAAAACCTTTGGGATGCAGCAAAGGCAGTCTAAGAATGAAGTATGTAACAATACAGGTCTCCTTAAGATGCAAGAAAAGTCTCAAATACACAACCTAACCTTACACCTAAAGGAGCCGGATAAAGAACAGCAATTAAAACCCAAACCTAGCAGAAGAAGGGAAATAAAATAAAATAAAATAAAATAAAATAAAATAAAATAAAATTAGTACAGAAATAAATGATACAGAAATTTTAAAAAAGAATAGATCAACGAAACCCAGAACTGGTTCTTTTAAAGAGTGAACAAAATTGATAACCCCCTAGTTGGACTTAACAAAAGAAAAGAGAAAGGACCCAAATAAATAAAATCATGAATTGAAGAGGTGAGATCACAACCAACACTGCAGAAATACAGAGAATTGTAAGAGAATAATATAAGCAATTACATGCCAACAAACTGGGCAATCTGGAAGAAATGGACAAATTCCTAGAAACATGTAAACTACCAAAACTGAATCAGGACTAAATAGGAAATTTTAACAGACCCATAACCAGTGAAGAAATTCAATCAGTAATCAAAAATCTCCCAACTACAAGGGTCCAGGTCCAGATGGCTTCCCAGGCAAATTCTACCAAACATTTAAAGAAGAGTTAATACTCATTCTTCTGGGAGTGTTCCAAAAAATAGGAATAGAAGGAAAACTTTCAAACTAATTCTATTAAGCCAGCATTACTTTGATTCCAAAACAAGACAAAGACCCAACTAAATAGAATTTCAGACCAATATCCTTGATGCACATGGATGCAAAAATTGTCGAAAAGACACTAGCAAATCAAATCCAACAGTATCATAAAAGAATGATTCACCATAATCAAGTGGGATTTATTCCTGGGATGCAGGGGTGGTTCAATATCCACAAATCAATCAACATGATACACTACGTTAATAAAAGAAAGGATAAAAATCATATTACAGTAGATGCAGAAAAAAGCATTTGACAAAATATAGCATCCTTTCTTGATAAAAACCCTCCAGAAAGTAGGGATAGAAGGAACATACCTCAGCAGCCTAAAGGCCATATATGAAAGCCCCACAGCTAATATCATCTTCAGTGGGGAAAAACTGAAAGCCTTTTGTATAAGGTGAGGAACATGGCGAAGATGTCCACCCTCACCACTGTTGTTCAGTATAGTACTGGAAGTCCTAGCCTCAGCAGTCAGACAACAAAAAGAAAAAAAATGCATTGAAATTGACAAGGAAGAAGTCAAACATTCGGTCTTCGCAGATGACATGATAACTCTATGTAGAAAGCCCAAAGGACTCCACCCCAAAATTTCTAGAACTGACACACAAATTCAACAAAGTTGCAAGATATAAGACCAACATACAGAACTGTTGCATTTCTATACACCAATAATGAAGCAGCAGATGGAGAAATCAAGAAATCGAACCCACTTACAATTGCACCAAACTGTAAGATACCTAGGAATAAGCCTAACCAAAGAGGCAAAAGATCTGTACTCTGAAAACTATAGAACACTTTTGAAAGAAATTGAAGAAGACACAAAGAAATGAAAAAATATTTCATGCTTGTGGATTGGAAGAGCAAATATTGTTAAAATTTCAATACTACCCAAAGCAATCTACACATTGAATGCAATCCCTGTCAAAATGCCACCAGCATTTTTCACAGAGCTAGAACAAACAATTCTAAAATTTGTATGGAACCAGAAGAGACCTGAAGAGCCAAAGCAATCTTGAAAAAGAAAACCAAAGCAGAGACATCACAGTTCCAAACTTCAAGCTGTATTACAAAGCTGTAATCATCAAAGACAGTATGGTACTGGCACAAAAACAGACACAGAGATCAATGGAACAGAATAGAAAGCCCAGAAATGGACCCACAATTATATGGTCAACGAATCTTCAACAAAGCAGGAAAGAATTTAAGAAACAAAACAAATATGCATCAGGGAAAAAAAGAGAGAGAGAGAGAGAGAGAGAGAGGCAAACCAAGAAACACTCTTAACTATAGAGAAGAAACATGGTTACCAGAGGGGAGATGGGTGTGAGGATGAGTTAAATAGGTGATGGAGATTAAGGAGTGCACTTGTGATGAGCACATAGTGATGTGTGGAAGTGTTGAATTACTATATCGTACATATGAAACTAATTTAACACTGTATATTAACTATACTAGAATTTAAGTAAAAGCTTAATACAAAACTTAAAAATGATGTAAATATTAACTAGAGTGGGACATGGAAAACGAAGACAGTTGATTCATAGCAATGATGGGTTATTTCCGTTATTTCACATTTCTGTTACTATTATAATGTTATTCCACCAATAGATATATGGGAGCATGGAAATCCCTTATTTCTCTTAAAGAAGGAGGGGGAGTTGCATGCTCTGGGACTCAGGAAATCATAGGAATTCCAGCTGAACTGGAAGAGTGGAAATGAACACGAGCAATATAAATACATTGAGGGATTCTGGCTAAGAAAATTTGGAAACAAAGCTTAGAGAAGGGAGATAACATCTGTGTTCCCAGGATTACAGAGGTAAAATCATGTGTTTTTTGCATTTGTCTTTTTAATGAATGCTCAATCTTGGTGTCCTAGGAAATGCCACTTAAATTTTCACATCTATGCATTTCAAAACTGCTTAGTCCTATGAATTTCAGTTTGTATTTTGTGAAGATGTCCTAGACCCTCAATAAAATGAATATGAGAAATTCTCCTTCATATTTTTCTTTGAAATCTATTTAATCTTTTAAGTGTATTATTTAAAGGCTATGTGTTAGTGTTACTAAATATATAACAAAGAGAGATCCCTATTTGTGGCTAAACTAATAATAGGACAGATGATCTTAAACCACAGGTATTATACTTACATGACTATGGTAGCTTATTTATCCTCTTGCAGCTCAGTTCCCTCATCTGTGAATGGAGGCAAAATCATCAACTTCATAAAGTCATTAAGTAGATAAAATGAAATAATGTATGTAAAGCATGGAACGCAATACGTGACCTAGAAAACACTCAATAATTGGTTGTTATCCAAAAGGTGAATTACACTACCCTCCATGAATCCCCCTTCCAGGGGTTTACTGGAATGTGATCAAGTGTATACAGAGCTGCTCCCTTATGTATCTATTCCGTGTAAAGTATTTCTTTCTCCACTCTCTGTAGGTTGTACAGGTAGCCTTTTGTAAGATTTTCATCAGGGCCTGAAAACGAGTTTTGAGGCACGTGTCTTCTATACTCTACTGAAAATCAACCAGATTGTCAGGGTGGACCTTAGGGCACAAGCTCAATCAGGTAGATCATCATCAATCAACTTTGCCAAAATACCCAGAATGTTTTCAGTGTTAATTCTTCCTTCCACAAAAAAATACACTTTTTCCTATATTAAACAAGACAATTGAGTAATCCACAAATACCTTTTCCATGTAAATTTCAGCAGAATTTCAATAGCATGTACACTGTTGCAGTGGTGAAAATGGCAGCCACCTGATGTAGCTCTTTAATCCTAAATCTTAAACCACAACAATCTTGAATTTCCTCCACATCAATTATCACAAGTATAGTTAGAAATCATAGTTCAAAAAATATCATTCAAGATCCTCCCTTTTCAATTTCATCAAACTTTCAGCATAACCTAATAGGATGGAAATTAATAATTGAATATTTTAAAAGGTGTTTTTTAATGTAAATTTGAAACTTTTTAAATTTATTTTTCTAGGAAGACAGCAAATCTTTAAAGGAACAGAGAAAACAGAAGAGCTTGTGTTTCCTAGGGATACTACTACAAAAGATAAAAACTTGTTGGAATAAAATTTTGAGGGGCTCTAAAGAACACTGAAAAATATGGAGTGGCAATATAAAGACATATGACTTTAGTTGTATCTTCCAAGAATCTATTTGCTCAGTTTTTGGGGGTAGAATACCCTAGAAGTGACAGAATGCCTCCTGGTAAAAGTGGATTACAGCAGCTGAGAAATTCATACAATAGAACTAGAACTAGATGGACGCAGCCAGTGGAAACCAAATGCTGCAATCAACAAACTATTTTATATGTTTTTGGACATAATAAATCAGTATTAATTCTGTGATTTTTGTAAGATAATCCATGTAAACTATTAGTTGCAATAATACTTTTTAAACCTGTTTTACAATTTCAGAAGAAGAGATAAAATCTGTGAAGTATATAAAGGTTGAAAGGATTAAAAAATAACATTGCTTTATTATCAAATTAATTTTATGCATCAGCATACTACAATGAGAGTGGAAATTGGTGTCTCTGTGCTGAAAATGTTTCAGAATTAACAGTGAGATGTGGGTAACGTCCATGAGAGGAGGAGTCATATACCTTAAAGCAGCAGCAGTATGAAGGAGTACAAGAGATTTAAGAGAGAGATTAAGACATGTAATCATACATGAATGTATAACACAGTGCCTTCACTAGATGGTATAGCAAATGTTTTAAGATGACCATAAAGGATAGTTTCACAAAATAGAAACTCACCTGTTCTAAAGATGCTAAACCATAATACTGAGTTATTTTGGTCATTTATATGTAATAAAATTTGTCTAAATGAGTTTGCAATTTGGGAAGTATATTTTTAACAGAATAATATATGTTGACCTTTTAATTAATGAAATGTGTATATTTAATTTTGACACTGTATCTGTATTATATACAAATATTTTCATACAGTATTACAAACGTTGCTTAGTTTGGATAACATTCCTCCTTTGATAATAAATGGCCTGTGTAATAACACTGTCAGATTCACTTAATGCCTTTTAAAACAAGATTTTAATACTGTACCACTATTTGATCTCTCACTGTCATTGAATATGTGACTTTTAATACCTTATTACTCAGAATGTGCATGAAACCAGGACCCAAAACTATATAAGAACAGGAACTTTGCTTTCTATGTTAAATTTTAGTCTTTTAAAAGAAGCTTTTGTATATACCACATCCAGTTTAGAAAAGTCTGCCAATAGTCTTTGCTTACTTATAAAGGGAAATGAAAAACCTATTCTAGCCAGGCCAGAGTCCTTCAACAGCCACCACTTTGCTTAACTCACAGCCTTACTGCTCTTTTATGCTTTCATTACCACCTGGTAAAGTGCTGACCGGCTTTGAGCTTCAGATGAGGCTCTGGTGCCAGTGTATGGTGGTAAGACTTTCCTCTCGGTTCAGGTTTGTGTCCCTGCCTCTCTTTCTCCCTCTCCCTAAATCCTATGGCGTTTCACCCTCACTGGTGCAGGTAGCTGTGTAGAATTGTGCAGACAGTTGTACAGAATTCACTGACTGCTCCATTAATAGGGCTTTGAATTAAGTATGTTTTTTGTTTGGTTTTCATTATTAACTCTAGAAAAGGGAGCTCACACTTTCAGGAGCAAATGATTCTTCACCAAGCTCTTTCTTCAGATGGACTTTTCCAAGTAAGCTATGCTTCCTTCCACCATAAAACATGGTCAACTGTGTGGTACACCTTCACTCTGATGAACTGGTATTGTCGGTAAACCATCAGCTGTAGAAATGAGGGAATTTTAAGTTTCTAAGGCAAGCTCTTCAAACTGTCCTTGAAAGTGTTCCTTGAAGCCTGTCTCAAACATCCCTAACAAGTGTTGAAAATGATTCTGAGATTATGGCAAAATAAAGAACAATATTTTTAAATGCTTGCAATAAGTTATTAAAATTTTCTTCCTTGATTTTCATTTGTTTATGATATGTTTGAATTTTAGAGAAAATTCACACTCAAAACAGTATTCAGCCTATACTGTGTACCAAATGCTTGAAAAAAAAATACCCAGGCATTTATGGTTGTATTTACCTTCGTTGTTTCCTACCCACTAGGAAGGTAAGTGGAGACAAGGCAGGCTAGTTAATAACGAACTTGGATATTATATTTTTATATTTTTACTCTCCAATTAGAGACTTGTTTTATCCCAATGAACATTTTCTTTCCAGTATGTACATATACAATGCTTTAAAGCAGCATTTTCTAAAGTTTGTCCCAAGTAATCCTAATCCTCATCAATGCTACAGAAAAAGATGATGACGGCACAGAAGATGAAGAAAGATGAGGAGGAGGAGGAGGAGAAATATAAAAAGAAAAATAAAAAGAGGGAGGATTCTGAGTTCTGGAGTCAGATAAATTTTCTTTCAGAGATTTACAATTTATACAAGTATATTAAAGGATGTATAAACACATACAGCTTTTTAAAAAAAAGCTTAACACTAAAAATCATTTCCAAAATTTGACTAGAGAGCACTACTTTTATGTAAAATCCATGACCTAAATGCACTTTGGGGAATATTGCATTATATAAAGGGTCTCAATTAAAAGTCTTTTAGAATAGGCTCCCAAGGAATCCGTTGAAGGAAATACTCCTTCCAGGATTAAGACAGTTCCCTTAAAACTACAGATCCTGCTCAAACTTCAAGGGGCATCTCAATTCCTTTCTCCTTAATTGCTATGGCTTCCATGATGATTCTAGATAATGTTAATATTTCTTCCTTTCGTTGCCCAGCACTTAATTTCCGGTATCAGGCATTATTATTTGATCAGATTCATCTTAATATTTTATCTTAAATACAACTTATTTACATAATTTGTTTTCTATCCACATTTGTTTAAAATGTTTTCTTCTGAAAAAGCATATGATCTTTTGCGTTCCTTTAAGCTTCTAATGGGAAAAGCTAGGTATATGGTGGTTAATACATAAAGACAAATCGCATTAAACCAGTGTATCAATAAAAATCTAATTATCAAAAAAATACTTTACTGCAATAAAATACAACTTACTTAAAGGTAGATATGATAGGAGCATAGAACATAATTAATTTAAGCCAATAGGACTCCACAGCTTTGTGTTCTCAACATCTCCATGGAATTTTCATTTCTAAACTTTGTTGTGAAACAGCTTTCAGTCTTGATTCTGACCAAATAATAGAATCTGTGGAGATATTATAGGACAAGAAAAATACAATAGGTAGGTACATTGATAATCACCAACAGTTTTTTATGTCTCAGTACCTAAATATATGTATGCACCTAGATTCACCAAGTATTTAGTATTTGAAAAAGATGCAAAATGGTTACTTTGGTTTGGAATAACCTGGGGTTTATTTTCATTTATTTGTTTTACATCCTCTTCATACACAACGGTAAGAAAAAACTGCGCTTTTCTGTAGAAAACAAGTTTTCTAAGTAGGGGGGAGGTTAGATACACTTTAAGATCTTATTATCAAAGTGAATCAATTTTCTATCTGTATCTTACATGGGGAATATTGTGGAAACATTTACAATTTAGGGCTCACTGCTCCTGTTTTTCTTTCTTTAAAACACAGACTAAGGGTCCCATCCTTTCCACACTTCCCGGGTGGGATTGATGATTTTTTCGTTTGTGCCACCACTAAGGTCAACAAATAACTCAATAATCTATCAGGTGCTACCATGTGAGAGATGGGCATGTGCTTGCCAATTTCTACCTTTGATGCTTATCACAAATTTTATGTTTGAAAATAATCTGAATCAAATGGGAACATTTTACCTAAGAATTTAATTGGACAGGAACTCTTATAAATTGTTCTGGAAATGGTCCAAATCCTATCAAATGAAAGGCGGTTGGTTTGAAGAACATCTCATCAGGTGAAGTAAAAGCTTTCTAGGAGAAATCAGAAAGATCTGACAGGAAAGTATAAAATCAAAGATATCTACCTTATCTCCTTACCCAGCATTCCCAGCAGAAAGGAAAGGATTTGTCTTTAGCTGTGAAAAAGTTTAAATATGTAGACAAATACATCTTTATACTTAAGAAAGAGGAGTTACTTTCATCAAGGTTAAGTTAAATACTATGGTTGGGACTTCTATCTTCACAGCCCAGTGGGTTTAAAGAAGCCCCATCCTTTGAATACCACTTAACAGGAAGATGCAACACAGATACAGATAATTCACTCAACAAATATTTATTAAGTATCCATATCTAATGTGACAGTTCTGGACCTAGAGGTACAAGAAAGCCCCTGCCTTCAGGGAGCATATATTCCAAAAAAGGCAACACTCAACAAATGAACAAAATTATTACAGAAAACAAATTCTCTGGAAAACAAAGAAAGAAAAAACAAGATTGATCAACAGAGGAGGTATTTTAGGTAAGATGATTAAAGACCCCTTTGAAGACATTTGAAAGTATGTTATTTGTCTCAAAAATGTCAACATGTATCACTGCCAATATAAATTTCATTGATTCAAGTAATTTGCAAAAAATCAAAACAATACTTCAGCTATAGTACATAGTACACTGTAATAGAAATAAATTATGAAAATATCGATTGTTTGACTCTGAAGCTGTATGTTGCCCTTAAGTATAAGCTTTATTTATATATTTTGAAATAATTTCAGATATATAGGAGTTGCAAAGATAGTACAGTGTTCCTGTATACCTTTTACCAAGTTTCCTCTAACGCTAACATCTTACATAAGCATGGTACATTTATCCAAACCAAGAAATTAACATTCTTTGTTGTGGGGGTGGGTGTGTGGTGCATGGTTGAATGATTGGCAGCATCCCTGGTCACTACCAGAGAAATTGAGGTTACGAGAGGGGAGGGATGGGGGAAATGGGTAAAATAGGTGATGGGGATTAAGGAGTGCACTTGTCAGTGATGAGCACTGTGTGATGTATGTATGGATAGATTGTTGAATCACTATATTGTACACCTGAAACTAATATAACAGGGTATGTTAACTAACTGGAATTAAAAACTTAGGAGCGCTTGGGTGGCTCAGTTGGTTAAGCATCTGACTCTTGATTTCAGCTTAGGTCATGATCTTGTGGTTTGTGAGATCAAGCCCTGTGTTGGCTGCATGCTGAGGGTACAGAGCCTGCCTGGGGTTCTCTTCCTCTCTCCCTTTCTGCCCCTCTCCACTCTTTCTCTCTCTCTCCCTCTCAAAATAAACATTTAAAAAGAAAAAACAAAAAATAAAATAAGTAGATGTCACTCACCTATATTAAATATCGTTAAGTTAGGCTAGATGATTTAAAAAAATTCTTATCTTAAAAAAGATTGTAACTCTTGTACAACTAAAATGAAATATTAAAGTAATAGCATAAAGAGTATCTGGTAATGTTTGAGTAATAGGTTTGAGATGCATAAATTGTTAACAAAATGTGAGGGTTAAATATTAAACATTCCTATTAATTACTACCACAATGGTGCCTAAAATGAGCTAGATTAAGGTTCTTAAAAATCAGCATATGGGGGCACCTGGGTGGCTCAGTGGGTTGGGTGGCCAACTACAGCTCAGGTCATGATCTCACTGTCTGTGAGTTCGAGCCCCGCATGGGGCTTTGTGCTGACAGCTCAGAGCATGGAGCCTGCTTCCGATTCTGTGTCTCCCACTCTCTCTGCCCCTTCCCTGCTTGCTGTCTCTCGCTCTCTCAAAAATAATAAACATTAAAAAAAACAAGCTTACGAATTATTAAAGTCACAACAAAATGAAGAATAAAAACTATCTTTTATAAAGCTCCATAATGTCATGAGATAGACATAGATATATCTATGTTGCGGAGAGGCCTTTAAAATAAAATTGGAAGCTGGTAATATTAAATTATCTAAAAGCACCCTCTAGTGGCAAAAAAAGCAATCCACGTATAAGCCAAGCAAACTTCCATATAATGAGTATTGATAGTAGTAATTAACTAAAAAACTTCTGAAAATAAGTGTGGCTATCATTAACTTGGTTTTAATGATTTTCTACTGCTCAATTCAGTAACACAGTTGGAAAAATTATCTTAGTACTAAAAATATATCCACCACATAAAATACATATACCTACAATGCAAATATATTGCATTGAGTACAAATCAAACATGTTTAATTTAATTATATTAAAACATTTTTTTATGTTTATTCATTTCCTGAGAGAGAGACAGAGTACAAGCAGAGGAGGGACAGAGAGAGGGAGATAATCCAAAGCAGACTCCAGGCTCTGAGCTGTCAGCACAGAGCCCAATGCAGGGCTTAAAACTCACAAACCGCCAGATCATGCCTGAGCAAAGTGGGATGCTTAATCGACTGAGCCACCCAGGTGCCCCTAATTTGATTATATTTTTACTAGAGACAGCTCCTGTTTAAAATTTTAAATATGATAGTCTAAAATTACTAAGTATTGATGACAAACCAATACTTTTTGCCATTAACTGTAACATTACCTAATTCGAAATATACACGCAATGTTTTCTATCAATCTTAAGTTCACTAATGTTTTCAACTGCTATATTTTACTGGCCATGAAGAGAATTTACTATGCATTAGAAATCTTGTAATGAAACATTTAGAATACTTTGAAGTCAGAAAACACTGCAATTCAGTAAAGTAATAGCAATTTTTTAAAAAGCTGATGGCACAAAAAAATGGCCAATTAAAAGCTACTTTCTGTCATTTAAAAAAATTTGTATTTAGACTTTGAATATTTTCTTCATATTTCAGTGTGCTCTTATCTTTCTACCTATGTCTGGGTAAAAGCTAAGACATTAATAAAGACCGACTGGAATTTTTTTTTTTTTTTGCTTCATCTTTATTGAATAGGTTCAAAAATGAAGACAATATTTATAATAAAAAACTGTGAACAAGAGACAACAGCAACCATAATAATTTTACTTTTTCAAGCTAATGACTTTCAGAATAATATATAAGCAATTTTTACATTTTAAATTTAAGCTTATAATCATTTTTTATTCTACCACACTGGCAAATACTTGTGAAAATAAATAAAAATAAACTAAATGATCGAGGAAAATTTCTCATAAACTGAACTATTGCACAACAAATCAATGTGAGAATAATATATGTAAGTAATATAAAAATGCATTTAAACACATTGTCACATGTTTCATAATTCATAAGTATACTTCACCAACTTACTATTTATAATAATCTCTGGGTTCTAGAATTGGATGATTTTTTTTTACCAACTCATTTTCCATGTAGTACATTGTAACATTTACTTGCTACTGCAAAATTCTGTGAGAAACAAACACGTGCCACTTCTGTTTAAGTTCATTTTATCTACCCTTCCCCTTGGGCAAAAATTATGTGGTCTTAAAAAAAAATAGTGCTCAGTTCCAGGTAAAACAAAGTTTAAAGTTCTTCCTATGATTTATAACAATTAAGACAGAATAACATATTATAGAAATGAAAATCTAATACGTACATTATTCTCCTAAGTTAATTACAGCTTGTTCTAATAAATGGACTTTTTTTAAAGACTAATTTGACTGAATGAAGACAACCAGAAAAAAAAAAGTTAATAAAAAGTCAGGAAAGAAACCATAAGGAAAATAAAATAACAATTCCCATTATCTCAAGTTTACATACCCTGCCTGAATGAAAAACAAAAACAGAAACAAAAAACAAAACCCCCCAAAACTAATGAATACAATTACAAAGTATAAGCATAAATAAATTTCAGAAAAATTGTAAGCCACAAATTTCTACATTAACCCTTACAGTTGATGACAGTCATAAATGAGAAGCTATAAACTGCCTATAAAAGATTTGCTTATAACTTTATAAGATCAAAGCTCTTTCCATTCAACAGAAATTACTAATAAATTACAGAATATGGCTGCATAGGCGATCAAAGAAATCTGCTAAATACTGTTACATTGAAAGTGACAATGATTAAAAGCTACATTTTAGCCAAAATTAAAGTATAATTAAATTTTTGTGAATGTTTAATTACTAAGTAAACTAATGCATTAAAGCAATGCATTTTCAGTGGGGTTTTTACTGTGATGTGAATGGTGTTTTGGCATTAAACACTAAAAAGAAAATATAAGTAGGAAAATTAGACATTCTCTTGACCTACTCATAACTACATCTAACTATACTTCAAGGGAAATTAAAATTTAAAAATTGCTAATGATTATCCAAATTATTTATTAGGTGAGGTGGTTTGTTTTAAAATCTATTAAAAATAATTGTTTCTAATTACACAGAAATAAATGTGTGGAATTTTGTAAGGAAATTTATGCATTTTATATTATTTTCAAACTTTGCAAATAAAAAAAGTAGTAAAATAAAACTCTTTAGACATGAGGTTATGAAAAAAATGAAATATGGAGATACAATTAGAATATACATTCAACTAACAAAGAAGTAAAAAAAAAATCATTCGGTTATGACTGGAATAAGACACATTTGTATTTTTCAGTCTTGTGTTTCTAAAAAGGAAGCTGCATAATTACATTTTAAAGAATGAGTAAAGACCTTTAAATTATAAAATTAATGATATACCGAGTAAAGGACAACCTAGACCCGTGGGGCTTTTTTCCTTTCTTTTTTAGTATTTATAAAATTAATTGTTGGCCAGCTCTACAGAAATGATCTCACATAACTAGTTGTAACTAAAAATATTCTCTTCATTTCCAAAATTTCAAGCATCCCATCCTATGATACTATCTGAAAATAGGCACCGATAATAAATATGTTTGTTCTGATTTTTTGCTCAAGGTAATGATCATCCCTAAAGCTTGAAGGACTGAGCACTAGTGTTTGATTTTGTGGAGGTATGCTTCATGTGCTTTAACAACAATAACAGAAAAGTAACACCTAAGTTAATGATTCCACTTGAAATTATTTTGACAGATGAGTGAATATTTCCTTGAATGGCACAGTTTGGGGCATCAGGTATTTATTATACACAGTATATGTACACAAATATATACACACACACATTACACAGCCAAAGATTATGCTTCAAAAATTGCTGAAAAAAGTATTTTGAATAATTTTAGCATAAATTCAGTAGAGGAAGTGCTTAGCTGTCCAAGCAGCAACAGTCATAAAATTTTAGACTTAGCTTTTTTTTGGACTCTGTTCACAGAACCATTCTTCGAATGCCACATTCACAGCAGAACTTTGCCCATTCTACAGGGTATTTAGTCCCACACTCGTGGCAGAATTTTGGTAAGTGTCCTGTTGAATTTCCTTCCATGCCTTTAATGTTTCCGCCATTAAGTGAAGATACACAGTCTCCATCTGGCCTGAAGAAGTATAGGAAAAAAGTGGAAACACAAAGTTCTTGTCAGTAGTTTTCATAACCCTTAGAAAACACAATATAAAAATATTAAGTACAACTAGAACATTGTTTAACCTCATTTTTAATATTCTTCTAGTTTAGATTTAAAAAAAAAGAATCCCTTTTAGTTAATAATGAAATTCTAAATGTTTTCTTTGGCATTTTATATGTCCCTGTTATGAGAATCTTTCAGGAACAAATGCCACCACACTTTGCACCTCCTCAATATACTACGTATTTACTACAATGGGAGCATGATGGAAATTTAGGTGTCCCTTCTGCAAAACCATCTCTACAGAGAAAACTGGAACTCTGCCCTGAGGAAAGGTGGAGGTCTTTCCTCCAAATATACATCGTAATAAATATGTACATATAACATATATTATAAAACTAAATACATAATTTCTCCCAATCTATTATGCTATTTTCACTGTATCCATAGTATCTTTTAAAATTCTCATCATTATCATTAGGTCCTTTGCTCTACTTTAGTTACACTAACACACTCAAATTCTTTCATCCTTTATCCCCTGTACTGCAACCCTCATGGCTCTGGACACTCTCACTGTCACCTTGAACTCTGTGTCCCCCTTTGCTTTAACTGTTGTCCATCTGACATGCAGTATATGTTATTTATGTTATGTCTTCTCCATAAGATTGTAAGCTCCCTGAGTGCAGGGATTTTTATCTGTTTTATTATTGCTCTAGGCTAGGATCAAGAGAAGTACTGGACATAAACTCATCTCTCAGTAAATATTTTTTTAACGAGTAAGTGAATGAGTAATACATGACAAGGATAAAGAAAGCAAAATATTTGGTCTGTTTAAAATGCCAAAGAAAACTTCTCTCAAGATTGATCAACAAAAAAGGAACAAACAATATTCAGAATAAAAGAGGGATGTAACTACAGATATAACAGAGATTTAAAATTATAAGAACAATTCTATGCTAGCAATTTGAAACTCAGATGAAATGAAAAATTTCCTAGAAAAATGTACTTATGAAAACGGATTTCAAATAAACTAGCACTAAACAAACATAATCATTAAATTATGAATGAAATAGTAATTAACAGACTACCCCTCCTTATCACGTAGGTACACACACACATAATGGACTCAGGACAGTTTTACATGGTAAATTCTACTAAACTTTTCCAAAAGAGGGAGGTGAAAAACAATATTCTGCAATTTCTTTTCAAAGGTTGTTTGAAACTCAAACTAATAAGATAATATAAAATTAAAATAAATTTTACCTGTTAACTTGGAAATACATGTAAATATCTTCAAGAATTTCAGCAAATGCAATTTACAAACATGCAATTCAGGACACTTTAGATTTATTTCAGAACATAGGACTGATTTAACATTAGGAAATATATTAATACAATTTATCACATAAACAGACTAAAGGATTTAAAAATATTAGTTATATGTACATATATGATATTAATAACACTCACCACTTATTCTTGATTAAAAAAACACTTAGAAAATTAGGAATAAAAGGGAATGTCACATCAATAAAATGTATTTAACAGAATTCTGTATCAGTCTCCCTCTTTAATGGTGACATGTAAGACTTTTCTTTAAAAACAGAAATGTCACAAGAATGTCAGCTATAATCATTTCTATTTTAACATAACCTAATGTAGCATAAGGTGAGCTCCTTGTTTCTGTGGACACATCTGACACTGGGATAGCTTCCCAGCCTTCTTTAATGAAAACCTTTAAAAAGGTGGAATGCCAGCTGTGCTTCCAGGCCATAGAGCTTATACGCTGTCCACCGAAACCAGACATCCCTCAGGACAAAATGAAAGCTATGTCCATGGACTGTTACGTGAGAAACTCGTTTCCTTTGGGGGACACAGAATTTCCAATTAAACTGATTCTACACACACTTATAAGATCTTGTTCTTTCACACCCAAGCTGTCACTTGGACGGTCAAAGACCAGCTCCAGGATGGGGGCAAGGATTTCCAGGAAAGAGACACACCTGACACTTCTTGCTATCATTCCCTATTTCCTGTCAGTAATCCCAATGCCAAATGTCATATATTACCATGTGACTACATCTAGCTGTGCCTCCGGATGAGCATTTCAAGAGTCCTGGCTTAGGGAAGAGGCATGAGGAGAGGGGAAGGCAAAGTTGAGTTTCTAAAGCTCCACTTTGTACAAGTCCAACAAACCAACTCCTTTCTCCCACAATGACATTAAAACCCAAGCCTTTCAACAGGAAAATCAGTAAAGCTTCAAATGTAAGTGCAGTGTCAGGGTTAATTTACCCATTTGACCTCTAGTTTCCTTTGTTTATTTACCTGTGGAGGTTTCCTTTACTTTTTTGAGAGCTAAGCTATACATTCAAAAGGATATTTGTTCCATTTTGTGTAGTTATTTCTAGGTATTTTGGGTGGAAGAACCATCCAGAAAATGTAGTCTCTCAAACTTGCAGGAAAAGATATCTATGAGATTTCTTCATCTATTATGGTTGTAATTATTCTATCTGGGTAGGGTAATAAGTCAAGTGAACAAGGTTCAGGGTTTCCTATCACATATCAACCATTTAAAAAGAAAGAAAAGAAAACCAAAAAAAGAACCCAAACTCATTTTTAATGGATTTTTACCCCTGATTGTTGACACTTCTTTTGTCTACCTCTTTAGAAAGATTAAATGATCTTTTTATTCAAGCGCATGTATTTATTAAGCTTTCTACTTTATAAGAGAATGTTAATTCTACACTCAGAATGGCCCTATACTTACACAACAACATAGTACAACCACATGTCAGGAATCCAAGAAACATTAAGTTCACTTCTTTAATACTTAACATGCATCAAAACCTCAGCTGAGACAAACAATGTTTATTAAAGAATGTAGCTGGAAAGGTAGTAATTCGCCTATTCATCTATTGCTCTCATTCCATGTTATGCCTAAACATCACTCTTAAAACTTTAAAAATCCAAACCAAAGAATTCAAACTCTCTGGGAGGGATGTGGACCTGTTCATTTTCAGAAAGTTCCACAGGTGCTTTGTTCTGAAGGGTAACAACCAAGATTGACAGCTAGGATTTAGATACTTGAAAATCTAACCCTGCATTAAATCTAAATAATGGATAACTGTGTATGTTATATAATTATAACAAAAGCGGACAACATATATACCTATACATAACAAATATATATCACAATAATTTTCGGTGAATTCATGTTATAGGCCTGCATTGAGGGCATCTTAAAACACCCTATGAAATTCATTACCGTATTTACAGTGGAGATGTTAGTTAAGAAGTTATCCATTGGATGGGGAGGATAAATTAGAAGAAGGTGGTCAAAAGGTATAAACTTCTAGTTGTTAGATAAATAGGTACTAGGGATGTAATGTACAACATGATGACTACAGCAAACAGTGTGACAGATAGGAACGTTTCTAAGTGAGTAAATCCTAAAAGTTCTCAGCACAAGGTGAAATCTTTTTTTTTTTTTGCTTTTTTCCTTCTATCTGTGTTAAGAAGATGGATGTTAACCGAACATATGGTAATCGTTTCAGAATATATGTAAAAAAAACCATCATGCTGTCTGCCTTAAACTTATCCAGTGATGTATGGCAATTACTTCTCAATAAAGCTGGAAAAAAAAGTTATCCATTAAATTACTCAGTTCCTCTTTTATAAGAATTGACAGGCAGATTTCTGAGGCCTTGAGACTAGTGCTTTCAAAGAGAAATAATTTTTGTTTTTTAAATATAACATCAATCATGTAACTACTCTTCTCTTCTCCTGTACTCTGGCTGCTACAAAGTTTGGACCCAATTTATGGCCAAGGGCTAAGCTGTGGACTAACTTCATTCCTTTTTTTGCTTTATCTTTTAATTCTCATTTTTCTTTTTCCTATTCTTTCATTTTTATACAATACTGTATCTCAACATGTATCTCTGTATATTGCCTTAAAGCTTTCTGGAATAGTTGGAATATATATATATATATATACACACACACACACACACACACGCACACACACACATTTTTATATAATATTGTATCTCAACATGTATCTCTGTATATTACCTTAAAGCTTTCTGGAATAGTTGTGATTGATACACACACACACACACACACACACACACACACACACATACTAGCTGTAACTGGAAGGATTTCATCATATGCTTAAACATGGAGTGAATGTCAAAGTTGTACAAATATTGTGACAGATAAGAAAGGGAAGTACATGGATATTCACAACCTCAGTAGGGGAATTTAAATGTTTTAAAATGCTGCTGAAAATTACAATACCAGTGGTATAAAGGGTCTAAGACTCAATTTGTTGAGGTAAAAAGAACTACGTTGCACTTAAAATTAAGATATAAAATACCAATGAATCCAGTGAAACTGAACAGATTACTTTGAGCATTTACAACATTAGTAACTACAAGGTATAGGAAACTATTATTTATGCCCAAATTATTTCTTTAGTGTACAGCTTAAAAACCAAACTAAATCATTAGCAGTAAAGGAAAATTAGATTTTCTATTAACAGTCTGATACATATTTTTGTATATGGTCCTTAAAAAACTACATATATTCATTTTTATTTTAGTTCTTACAATCTCAGAGCTAAACATACCTGGCTATGTAGCTCTCAGTATATGTTTTTCTTTTGTTTGTAAGCACACCTGAAGCAGGATTTCGTGCCAAACTAGGTGGTGTGGAATTTCGAGGTTTGATGTTAGTTCTAAGAGAGAAAGAGATGACATAATGAAAACATAAAAAATAATAAGCATTTATTTCTCATATTGCTTATTTGCACGATTAGAAAAATAATTTGAAGCTGTAGAGAGGTGAATTCAAAAGATTAAAATACAAGTAATTATTTTAAATCTGAAAATAGTTAAAGCTAAGGATAATCCAAAGCACTTTGCATTTACTAACAGTATCCTGATGGCATATAAAATCAACTATATATATATATATATGTTACGTGAAATTTAAAGTTAATAATTCTGAAAGGCTTCAGGATTTTAAAAGTTTAAATCTATAGTTCCTTCAAAATAGAGATATTTGTTAAATGCCTATGAATACCTGCTAAATAATACGTTACACATTATGAGATGTGGTTAAAAAAACAAGAAAGAGGGCGCCTGGGTGGCTTAGTCGCTTAAGCATCTGACTTCGGCTCAGGTCATGACCTCACGGTTTGTGAGTTCAAGCTCCGCATCAGGCTCTGTGCTGACAGCTCGGAGCCTGGAGCCTGCTTCAGAGTCTGTCTCTCTTGCTCTCTGCCCCTCCCCTACTCATGCTCTGTCTCTGTCTCAAAAATAAATAAACATTAAAAAAAAAACAACAAGAAATATTAGCCAGTATTAGCCAAATATTAGCCAAGAAATATTTAATAATTTTCAATAAATGAAAGCCTACTCTTGGAAATAGCAACTAAAATAAATGGGTTAATATAATTTCCCCCTTTTAAGATTTAATCTAGTCAACTACACAGCCTGGACTATCTGGTATCAGTAGACGAGTTCTGGTTGGATCATCACTGAATTCCCTTTATGAAATTTCAGGAATCAAAGAAAGCTTAGACGGTTGAATAACAATACAGTGGTAAAAGTACAAGATTTGGGATTCAGATGAACCCGGATTCAAACCCAAATTGCTACTGACTAATGTGGCAGTAGCAGGCAACTTGAGTCTAAGTTCCCCATTTCTAAAATTAACTATCATCAGTTTTCTTATAGAAGTTATGATATGCCAGCTGCAATTTACATAAACATTCAGAAGAGTTGACGATGATGATAATACTATTTTATTATTGTTACTACTACTACTAGTTAACATTTACAAAATGGTGCTTACCACATTTGGTATAGTTATATTTCTAATTGCCTTCATATATAAGCTTACTTAATCCTCATAATAATCCAATGAAGTAAACAGTATTAATAACTCTACTTTAGAAATGAGGCAACTAAGGCAAAGAGTGGTTAAGTAACTTCACCAAGGTGACACATTCAAATGTGTTGCCAAACAGATGTTAAAGAGCTAGTTCCTTCTCCCTCTTTAGAGATTTAGTCAACTCTTTTCAGAGATATCCAATGTTGTGTCACATGAACAAGCAGAATACATTTAAAAATTCCTTTAGATGGTAAGTTCTTAAACAATGGCTGAAATTCTTCCTCCTTAGCGAGCAAAGTTGGAGACAGTCTCTGAAATAGCTACCTCCAAAATAGACATAGGTAATAACAACATCTACTGTTTTTCAAATGCCAAATATGATGCCAGGTACTATACATACTTTACTTTGTTTAATCTTCACAGAAATCTCAGAAGATATTATTATTCCCATCTTAAAGCTGAATAAACTCATACTCAGAGAAATTAAGTAAGCTGCAAAGCTACAACATGGCCACAGTATTTGAACTTGAATTTAGATGGATTGTTACATTTCTTATATCAATATGCAATGCTGTCATTCAAAAAGAGGCTGCTTTCAGTAGTTACTTTAAGTTATTTCTAAACTTTGGGATGCCTGGGTGGTTCAGTCAGTTAAGTGTCTATCTCTCGGTTTCAGCTCAGGTCATGATCTCGCAGTTCGTGAGTTGGAGCCCCGCATCAACTCTGCGATGCCAGTGTGGAGCCTGCTTGGGATTCTCTCTCTCTCCTTCTCTCTCTGCCCCTACCCTGCTCTCACTCACTCTCTCTCAAAATAAGTAACCTATAAAAAAAATAAATAATTTCTAGACTTTGACAAGAATCACCTTGGTGTATGAATGGGTTACCCTGGACCCTTCAAATGGCGACTGACAGTCTAGCGATGAGGTATATATACTCTTATATAGCCAGCCCCTCCAGGGATGTTGCAGAACTGCTACAGTACCTTTTTGGGAATTCAATCTCTAAAAACTAATTGCCAAACAATGGCAATTCCTCCAGTGAGAGTCAGAAGAGAAATAGGAAGGACACTTTTTTTTTTTTTTTTTGGCTCTAAAACAAAGTCTTGCTAGAAATCCTATCACCTTCTTATATTATGTACATGAGATACACAGATAATACAAACACACCTATAGATATACACATATAACCTCACCATATCAATGAAGTTATTCAAATAATTAGAAAATTGTTTTAAAATTAGAGAAAAATTAGATTATCAACAAGAATCATCATTATGAAATATCAATCATGTACTTTTAGTAACATCTTCTAAGAGGTGGAATCTGAGTATCAGGAACCATTCTTAGGAGATTGGGAAAAACAGTCTTGATCAGTACTTAAAACATGCTGCCCCAGTCCCACTTGGTCAGCACACTTTTGCTCCTGGCCAGAGTTTGAAAAGTGCTACCCTTATTCTGTATCTGTAATCTGCTTGACCTAGGTCACACAATAATAAAGAAAGTTTAATTTTGGAATTATACTTACTCTACCTTGCCGCCAGTCACTGTTTCTTTGAGATACACTTCAGAGCAAATAGAGAGCAACAGGAGTACTAAGAAAATGGCTCAGGGCACAAATTCTTCCTTCTAGGATTGATCACTAACTACTTAAAAAGAACACATGGTTGCTGCTAATATCTCAAAGACTTCTCCCATCTTTATTTTACTTTATTTTACATTTAGTTAAATTTATTCTTACTTTTCATACATGGTAAGAGAATGCTGTAGCAGGCATTGGTTTAAAAGTTAAGTAAGTGAATTCTGATGAATAATACACATTTCAACTTTAATAAGTAATTTATCAGATTCTGATTTCATCATTTTAAAATGAGAGGGCTAGACTTGGGAGTTGGAGCCCAAACTAGAAAATCCTGAAGACTTGGGGCACCTGGGTGGCTCAGTCGGTTAAGCGTCCGAGTTCAGCTCAGGTCACGATCTCGCGGTCCGTGGGTTCAAGCCCCGCGTTGGGCTTTGGGCTGATGGCTCGGAGCCTGGAGCCTGCTTCCGATTCTGTGTCTCCCTCTCTCTCTGCCCCTCCCCCATTCATGCTCTGTCTCTCTCTGTCTCAAAAATAAATAAAGGTTAAAAAAAAAATTAAAAAAAAAAAAAAAAAAAAAAAGAAAACCCTGAAGACTTATGTGGAAGAGTTCCAAGATGACTGCCATCAGCACTTGCCACTCTTCTCCGCTTTCTAGGCCAGTATAGAGAGGGGAGTGTACCTGGCAGTGTCTTATCCTTTCCCAGTTTCATGTGTTATTTGTAACCATGTAACCAAAAGGATGAGAATTCCTGGACCAAATGTTTTCTAAAATCTTTTTTCTGCCTTTTTATAATAATTCATTATCTAACTAAAAAATAATACAGGAATATTACACATTATGTAGGGCATAATATCCCCTATTCTCTTCTTTTTAAAAATATTGCTCCTAAAAGAAAGCTTCATAAAAATAACAATTATTGAAGGTGGCTATTTCAATCCTCTAAAAGTTAAAATTTAATGTAAACAAATGTATGCTAAAACCAGCTTTATGTGGAACAACAGAAATGCTCATCTAACATCAGTGTTTTAAAACCTAGAAGATTATTTAGCACTTCTAGGCTTACAAATGATTAAAGAAAGATTTTTTAAGTATAGGAATGTATAAGTTTATAATATTCAATTACATAAAGCCTTTAAGGAAATATCTGAAAAAGATTAACCAAACTGAGTTACAAATACTTACTTGTAAATGGGTAATAACTCATGTCTTTTGATGGCACTGTCTGATTTTGTATCACTGTCATACAACCTTTGCACATGTCTTCCAGTTCGAAGTGGAGGGCCTAACTTGTCCATCTTACTATTAAAATATATAAAGGTGTACCCATAAGGAGATTGCTACTGTTTGTTTCTTTATATTAAGAAAATATTTTTAACATTATTCTTATTCATCAGAAATCTACCCACCAAGCTCTAAATTATCAGACTGCCAGGGTAAGGGCTATCAAAAAGAATCCTCAGTTCATACAAAGTCTACTATTAGATAGGAAATTCTGACGAGGCAGACCACCCTGCCAATTTTGAGGAACATCCAAAAAATGCCACATTTTTATACAGCAGGGCAATGGAATCAATAAAGCAAGTTAAGAAGGACAATGGCCATTTCAAATAAAACTTGTAGAGCTAGAAAAGTTATTATTCTGGTAAATAAGACTGATTTGATGTTTGTTCTTATGGAGTTCACAAATAATCTAATTTCCACGTTTCCTGATTTCATAGTAAGTTGTTTTTTCTTCTTTATTATTTTATAATTTCCTCTGCATTTTAAAATTCCAAATATAAAGGAATCAAATAAATTATATATATCTTTACCCCTGACTTTCTAACAAAGAATGATTATTTCTAAAATTTATACAGAGAAAGGTAAAGCATAATATAGTGGGGAAAAAAATGGATGGCAATTCTGAAATATCACATGTAGAAATGTTAAGTGGCCATGTCATCTGAAGTTTCCTATTTTTTTTTAACCGAAAGTATAAAGGAGCTCCATCTGGAGGAAAATATGGAAGACTGCAGGTTTGTTGAAATATCATTGTTTTACATCAACCAAATAATTAAATCCTACATACTATCACCAACCAATATCCATTCATGGTAGGGACCAGGAAAAATTAAAATAGGAAAGTGACTACTGAATAACACATCAATGCTCATTAACTTAAAAAGGATACTCTTTTTAAGAGATGCTTGTTTACTCCACTTAATCTTCCATTTACTCACTGACTCTACAAATCCTGAGCACCTACTATGTATCAGGCACTATGCTACATTCTGGGGATATCCTGGTAAATGAAACAAAACTGATCTTGTTTGTACAGAATTTAGTGTCTAAAAAGAACCCGTTCATTGCTCTTGATTATAAGGGTCTCTATAGAGGGACACATTTTATACATTTTAATGTTTTTTCAGTATCCTATAAATAGCAGATATTTCGCTGTGAAAGTTGGTATTAATGCTTTGCAGGTGGTGGTGCTTATATTAGGTGTTTACATCACAATATTTAAAACACTCTAAAGTTTTTTTAAAAAATGCCTTCAATAAGATGTGGGGTACACACACACACACACACACACACACACACACACACACACACACACGTGCACATAGGAATATTACCTAGCCATAAAAAAGATAAGCCTGCACCATTTGAGACAACACAGATGGACCTAGAGTGCATTATGCTAAATGAAGTAAGTCACACTAAGAAAGACAAATACCATATGATTTTACTCATATGTGGAATCTAAAAATCAAATGAATAAACACACAAAGAGCAGAATCAAATCTATAAATACAGAGACGAACTGATGGTTGCCAGGGGGGTTGGAGGTGGGAAAAAGGGCAAATGGGTGAAGGGGAGCGGGAGGTACAGGCTTCCAGTTATGGAATGAATAAGTCACAAGAATAAAAGGCACAGCTTCAGGAATATAGTCAATATTGTGTTGAATGGTGACAGATGGTAGCTACATCTGTGGTGAGCACAGCATAACATATAGAGAAGTAGAATCGCTATGTTGTACACCTGAAACTAATGTGACACTACGTGTCAACTATACTCAAAAAACTTCTTAAAAAATACCTTCATTAAATATATATATTTTACATAATTTCTAAAATGTTTGAGATTAAAATTAGGTTTCATCTGTAAAAGATTATTAATTTTACTATTTAGTAAATGTCAGCAAAAACTTAGTAAAAATCAGATTTTTCTTTGAATTGCTTAACAATTATCAAAACTTTAGTGTTACAAATAGTGGCTATTTTACAAAAGATATCTGTGTCTTCGGAATAAAGAATGAAAGATCTTATTTTCTTTCTCAGAAATTACTGAAATTAAGATTTAGAAAATTTTAAACTACATTTTTAAAACAAATTTTTCTAATAGGGTAAGAACTATTCAAATCTGACATATGACACAACAAAGTTCAATTTGATAAAGGAGATGTATAAAATCTAATAAAATCTTAAGGTAATTATCTAATGTGAGTATTATAAATTTTTCATATATGAGAATTAACCAGTATTTTCAGATTTTGAAAATCTAATTGAATGTCAGTTTCCAATAAGGATTTGTTTCGTGGCCCATACCTGTGTCATAAATTTTAACTCAGTTGACCTATCTACCTATGTATATGTTTATGTATATACATATATACACACAGACACAATTCAAATATTACTTCAGCTGAATGTCAGTAAATGCAATTCTTATTTTTAAGTTTATTTATTTATTTTGGGAGAGAGAGAGAGAGAGAAAGAAAGAGAACACAGGGGAGAAGCAGAGAGAGAAGGAGGGAGAAAATCCCAAGCATACTCTGCACTGTCAGTGCAAAGCCTGACACGGGGCTTAATCCTATGAACTGTCAGATTCAAGAGTTGAATCTGTCAAAATCAAGAGTTGGACACTTATCCAACTGAGCCACCCAGGTGCCCCAGCAAATGTTATTCCTAAACTCAGTTCACTTAAACTTATACTCTTGTATAACTTGCTATTGTTATGCTATGTTATCAAGGTATAAGCAAACAAAAACAAAATTTATAAATCCCCATAATGTGATCAAGATTATATATATACCACACATAAAAAATTATATATAATGTACTTACTTTATAAACTATAGTATTTTAATAAATTTATTTATATGTAAACTTTATATATTAAATATATTTTTATATATAAAATCTCGATTACATATATTTTTTGGCCATGCAATAATAATCAACACTGGGGGGCACCTGGGTCGCTCAGTTGGTTAAGCATCTGACTCTTGAGTTTGGTTCAGGTCATGATCTCATGGTTCATGAGTTAAGGCCAGTGCCGGGCTCTGTGCTGACAACATCGAGCCTGCTTGGGATTCTCTCTCTCCCTCTCACTAAATATAAATAAACCTTTAAAAAAAAATTGACATTGAGGCTATTATGTAAATTTAAAAATTATTAGTTTATGAAAGAAGACCTTTCAAATAGTTAAATCTTTCCCTAAACTAACCCAGATCATAAGATATAACAGATGATTTCTCGTGTACCATCTGCGTATTTATTTTACTGAGCATGAACACTTCTCTACTCACATTTCTTTTTATATCAAATCCCTTCATTCTGTTTTTCAACCTCCAACAGCACTAAAGATAAGTCAAAGCAGCAACAAGATGAAGGGATATTTGGAAATAAATTAAAATCTTTGCAAAAGTAGTAACATGTTTTCAAAAGGAATTTAAAGGGTTCACCCCAGCAGATTGCTCTTTGGTTGAAGTTTCTTCTCTTTATCTTTCTTGGTTGTGCAAATCATCAGCAACTGACTTAAGGAAGCAAATAAAATGAGTTTAGGAACCTGGAAGCCTGTGTCTATTTAATGTTTTGTTCTGACCTCAGGGGCATTATATGTTCAAAGCTATGAAAAAAATTCACCTTTATTGATGTTAACACTGAATTTATACACCCGGGGTTACTTTGAGAATAAATCTGGGGAAAGTAAATTATCTATTAGGTATTTTTAGATTATTCACAAAGTTTGAGCAATATAATTTCAATCTGATACTAATCCATTATGGAACTATCAGTATCAATGTTTTTAGAGTGCTTCTATGCTATTTTTCTTTTAAAGGTTCCAACTGGTGATGTCAATTATATACCCAAGGGCTAAAAGAAATTAAGGCAGAAATAAACTAGTCCATTCAGCAGTAGAAATAGTCTTGCTACTGCTAAGGAAAACAGAAGATGATATTTTGAAGTCAACTAAGCGCACACACATAGCATACATCTAGTGCAGACTAAGCAACCTGATACACATAACATACGGTTTCAATCCCACATGAAATTCAAGGATATGCCATTAAATTGGCACTTAGATTTCATCAGAGTCAACATGAAAGTGTATTTTCAATTTCCCACTGTTCTTTCAATACAAGTACACAAATGTGCTGGGTTAGTAAAAGTTAAAAAATCCTTTGGTTCCAAGGACCTCTAATCAATGGTCAAAGTTTCCAGATATTCCACATGACCGAAAAAAAAAAAGTTCTAACTTTGGGAATAAAGAATCCTTAAAATCCATACTTTCAAATTATAAATGTCTAATCACTATGATAATTTACTTATTCTAAAATACAGAATGGCAAACTTTTCCTATGAAGGGCCAACCAGTAAGTATTCTAGGCCTTATGGGCCATGCTATCTTTGTCACAAATACTATCTGCACTACTGTAGCATGAAAGTAGCCACAGACAATACAATACATAATACATGGTGTGGCCATGTTCCAATAAAACAGTTGTGGGCAAGATCTGGCTCTCAGGCCATAGTTCAAGAAGACTACCTGATCTAAAATATAAAAACTCCATGGGGCACCTGGGTGGCTCAGTCGGTTAAGCGTCCGACTTCGGCTCAGGTCACAATCTCGCGGTCCGTGAGTTCAAGCCCCGTGTTGGGCTCTGGGCTGACGGCTCAGAGCCTGGAGCCTGATTCCGATTCTGTGTCTCCCTCTCTCTCTGCCCCTCCCCCGTTCATGCTCTGTCTCTCTCTGTCTCAAAAATAAATAAACGTTAAAAAAAAATTTTTTTAACAAAAAACTCCACATATGAGAGGATGCCAGTATTTTAAGATTTTGAAATGTAAATGAAAAGCAGATCTCAGTGATGATTTTTAAAGTTTTACCATATATGAAAGGGTTACGATGGGTATCACTACATTACTTATAATCCCAGGCAAGTATACATTACTTTTTGCCAAGCTAATGATACATTTCTATAGATACTAAACTGTAATTTTGACCAGGACTTTTTAATTTAAAATTACTATCTGTAGTTGCATACAACTGCCACAATATAAGGAGTGTACCTAAAAAGGAATAATACTTTCGCAATTTGTCATAATATTCATAGCTGAGTATGAATTCCCATCTTAAGAAATATTTGGCAATGATATCAACCTACTGAATAGGTTTTAATTTGAAATAAATATTAACCTTGAGAAGGTCCTTGTTTATTGTTGATACCATGAGAGCAAATTACTCAGGAAATATGTAAAACACTCAGTCTTTTAACACTATAGCAAGCAGAGTAGGTATAATAAAAAGGTGACTTCTTAAAGAATATTGGGAAAAATTACCGGTTTGTATTTTGTGTCTGTGTAGACTCCCAAAGTTATGATGTTCTGAGGCACTCCAAGTTTTTAAGCGTGTTATACTTCTATTTTTGACCCTAAACTCATCAAATCCTATACATAGGGCAAAGTTAGTTTCCCTAAACCAATAGCCTCAATCACTGTTGTCCATATAAGAAGCCAAACTCTGCAATTCTGGTTTTTTAAGGCATTTCTAGATCAGTAATAAATGACAATGAAATTCATAAAAATTTACAGTGTTCCACACAAAATCAATTCACACATGTCAAAAGTTTGGCTTATGAGAAAGGCCTATTTCCACTTCTACAAAAATGTACTTAAAATTTAGATATCGGTTTCTTACTTTTATCAATATAATTAAAGTAAAGGAAACCAAATTCAATTTATTAAAAAATGCTCCTTAAATGCATTCCATTGCTCTAGTTTCACTACATGTATAACAGCCTATCTCCAAAGTAAATGTCTGTTTTTCATAGTAACTGAAAAGAAGTTAAGTCTTTGATATTTGGTATTTTACTTATTGAAAATTATCGGCTAAAATATCCACTTAAGCTGGTAATTAGCCATTATGAAAGCACAAACCTCAAGGCATGACTGTACATTCTGTGACACAATTCAAATGTGGCAGTATTTATTTAAAAGCTTTGCATTTCATCATACTTCTAAAATTTCCTGGGATTAAAGATAATCATCTTTTACAATAAAGGAACATTTTTCCATTGAGAATAGTTTTTGCTTTAAAAAAAAATCTGATAAAATCAGCTGACCCACAGATTATCTAGAAGTTAATTACCAAATATATGAGAATTTTTCCAAGAAAATTTTTCTGTAGTATGAGTCCAATATCCACTAAATATTACACATCACTGTTATACATGATTAAAGCTGGTAGCAATCAAGATTATATAACAAGGCATTATTTAAACAATCCCAAGCTACGGAAATGATTGTTTCATTAACCTCAGAAGGTGTTCAATTTCTTGAATATCGTAGCTAACCAAATGTCTTAATTCTACCTTTACTCAATCCTGAATCGTCTTTGTCAATGGAAATAATGATTTCCATACAAACTTCAAGTAATATCCTACCACTATCAGGACCATGGTTCTATGCTGTGCCAATAGGTTAACAAATAAGGGATTTAATTTATTATTTCATTTTTTGTTTCATTCATTCACCAAAAATTTATTATGTGTCTCTATGCCAGGCATTAAACTACATTTTATAGCTACATTTGTAAGCAAGACAGACAGACACATGAGCTTTGGCCAGAGAGCTTACGATCTAGCAAAGGAAAAGCATAAATCAACATAATCAATAAATAACAATACACTCAATAATTCAAAAAAAAATGAACTCTGACACTAAATAGGTAGCAATGAATGGTTCTACTTAATATAGTAATATAGTAACATTCCAGTTAATATGGTAACATACTGGCCACAAGCAAACACCAAAGCTCTCTGGCAGTAGTTGGAAACATTCTTCTAACATGTAAGGACTATATATAAAATGGACAATTGACATTTATACAGTTATGTTTGACAGTTTAATACCATGTGAGACAACCAGCCAATCTTCATGGCATTGTAAGCAATGCATAATTTATAAAATTACTGTGCTCAAAGTCTTTGCTAATTGTTAGGAAAAACAAATTTTCTCCTCAGGATTATATAAATGTTGATCAGAGTTTCTTAGATCATTGAGTGAGACAGAGGAGATATGCACAAAGTTATATGGCTATTCAGTGGCAAAGTAGGATCTAGAAGCCTAACTTTCTAATCCAAAGTCAGTGCCCCTTTTCATTACACCTGCCAGTTTAACATGCCCTATTAAGAATACAGGGTAGGGTGTCAGGACAACTTAATATTGCCAACAGATAAAATTACTAGTAGGAGAGGAAAGGCACTAAAAAAATATGAGCTTTTAATTCATGAACAACTGTAAATGAAACTATAACACAACATCGAAGGCAGTTCTGTGATATGGTAAAAAAAAAGCTTTGTAAAAGTTAAAATGCATATATTACTGTCTTCACTTTAATTAAAAATTATCTGAGTCAATTCAATAGAGAAACTAAAAAAATATCATAAAATCATTTTTTACAACCAAACTTCCTACTTTTTAACCACCTGTTCTACTGATAACCTGTCTCTTTCTTTTTTTTCTTTATTTAAAAAATTTTTTTTTCAACGTTTATTTATTTTTGGGACAGAGAGAGACAGAGCACGAACGGGGGAGGGGCAGAGAGAGAGGGAGACACAAAATCGGAAACAGGCTCCAGGCTCTGAGCCATCAGCCCAGAGCCTGACGCGGGGCTCGAACTCACGGACCGCAAGATCGTGCCCTGGCTGAAGTCGGACGCTTAACCCACTGTGCCACCCAGGCGCCCCTAACCTGTCTCTTTCTTAAGGACAGCCTGTGTCTTCTTTATGGAAGCACAATAAAAAGAAAAAAAAAACATGTAACTAATCAGATCTTGTTAGCTGACGTCTTCTTTTTCTACATTAACTTAATTTAGATTTTGTGCTTTCTATGTAGTCCAAATTAGGGAGTTGGAGGGAGATAGTTACTCTTACTTTATAGATAACTCTCTATATATTTCCTACATTAAAAACAAAAATGATAACCTATATCTGAAAATGTGTGTTATATTTCCTAAATCAACTTTATTAGTATCTGTATAGACATAAGCTCTCATTCTTATTTTTTTTTTTAATTTTTTTTTTTTTTAAATTTTTTTTTTTCAACATTTATTTATTTTTGGGACAGAGAGAGACAGAGCATGAACGGGGGAGGAGCAGAGAGAGAGGGAGACACAGAATGGGAAACAGGCTCCAGGCTCTGAGCCATCAGCCCAGAGCCCGACGCGGGGCTCGAACTCACGGACCGCGAGATCGTGACCTGGTTGAAGTCGGACGCTTAACCGACTGCGCCACCCAGGCGCCCCTTAAAATTTTTTAATGTTTATTTATTTTTGAGAGAGAGAGAGGGAAACAGAATATGAACGAGGCAGGCAGGGGCAGAGAGAAAGACACAGAATCTGAAGCAGGCTCCAGGCTCTGAGCTGTCAGCACAGAGCTCAACATGGGGATCGAACTCACGAACCGTGAGATCATGACCTGAGCCAAAGTCGGAGAATTCACGAACTGAGCCACCCAGCTGCCCCATAAGCTCTCATTCTAATGATCACGTGGTAACCCTTAATTTTCTGATTTATCAAAATGAGAGAGAAAGAGTTTCTACTGAGATAGGATGTTTAAAATCTGTGGTGTTACAAAGAAAATTTTCCCACATTAACATAAAATAATTGTGGAAAGCTTAATTATACTTTCTTAAAACCCATGTATATAAGACTGTAGAAAGATAAAAAGTATTTAACAAGTCTACTAAATAGAAAATAATCATCCACTGTTAATATTTCAGCATATTTTGTCTACATGCATTTTTATAGCTTCTATCACAGTATACATGGAGTTTATATTCTACATTCCTCTCCTATAATAATAGAATCATTTCCTGAAAATTTATATACAGTTTATGGTGATATAATATCCCTGTGTAGATTTTCATAATTTTCTGTTCAAACAAAAGCTAGAAACTTAGGTGGTTTGATTTTATTTTTTAATGTTGTAATAAAACCATATGAAAAGAAACTAATGTTTACAGCCAAAGAGACTCCAATTGGTATCCTGCTTCCAACTCTTAATAGCTGTGTGGCTTCAAGCAAATTACTTTGCTTCTCCGATCCCCTCATCCTATGATGGTGGGGTGGTTTTAATAAAAATATGTGAAAAATGTCTAGCACAGTGCCTGATACATAATTTTTAATAAAAAATGGTTATTATAAAAATCTTCTGTATTTCAAATGATTTCCTTAGACTAGATTCCCAGAAGTAAAATTATTCAACTGAATATATGAATGTGTTTTGGGCTCTTGATACATGCTACTAGATTTTTTTGCAAAATGGTAATCCTAATTTAGACACTGAACAGTAGTGTATGTGCCCCTGAACAGCAATATATTAAAAGACAAATGAAATTTAGAAAGAAAATCAAGGTTAATAAAAAGGCCAATTATCTAAACATAAAACTTTGGCATCACTTACATACATACATACATACACACACACGTACACATATACATACACATATGTATACATATATATGTATATATCCACATACACACACACACATATCACTAATCAATTAAATTCAAACTGACTTACCCTACATGAGGAGCTGCTATCCCTTTATGGGAGGGAGATAAGGTCTGAAGTTTGCTTCCCAAAGAGCTGCTAACTGAGGACGTTTTACCTGAAGGCACACCTTATAATAAAAAAGGTATTAGTTTTAACAACAGACTGAAAGAGAAAAATCACATAAAACAGAGAATCTGACAAGGAAAACGATGCTTTAGTCACGATGAATCTTTGTGGCAATAAATCAAAACAAGTTATCAACTAAGAAAATGGTTTTTTTTTTAATGAAATTTCCAGAGAACAACATAGAATATCCTTCGTTTAAAATTTCCATATTCCTTTATTACAATTTATGTATAAAGGTACACTTCAGTTAATCAATATCTTCTTCAAACCATTAAACGTGTCTATTAGGACAACTGTCAAGTTTAGAGCAGTACATATAGAAATGAGTGGAAAATGCTGTGGTTAAAGAATCAAGAAAAGAACTTGGTTGATCAGACAGGTTGACTCTGACAGGTTATGTATCAGTAAAAATATCAAGGACAGACATTTAAGATGGGGAAAAAAAGTACTATAAAATATCCTAAGTAGAAGTTATTGAAAATTACTTTATTTTTACCCACAAAGAATTACTTATCCTCCACATCTCTTCCAAATTATAAATCTATTTTAATAATCCAAAACAGAACACTCTCTTAATTTCCATCTCTACTCTCCACCCCAAAAAAAAGTCAAATTATTTTATGGAGCTCATTACCTACAACAGTTTTGCTAGTGCCACTTGGTTGTGGTAATCGTGAAGATCCTGATGGTGCAGTTCCAGGAGAATTTGACTTTTTAAGTGCAGGCGGCTTATACTAAAATAATGAAAAAATATTTTATCAACATCACTTTTTGATTATGGATTGTAAACTAGCATTTCAAAAGCTCCCATACCCTGAAATGAGCAATTTTTTATTAGGTACTGAATTACTCAAATTGAGAGAGTATAGATTAAAATACATCATCTCAGAGAGAGGTTTCCCAAAATACATTCGCTCTCAAAACTAGTATACTAAAAGTCTGGCTCAGATATTGCACTGCTAAAATAAACTAAGAACAGCTTTACTCAGTTCACAGGGGAAAAAAAGGTCAAATGGAAAAAATTTCTTCAATGTTAAGATTTTAAATGCCAAACAAATATTAATAGAAAAAGAAACACCCAATGATGCTCACTTAGTAGTGCAGATTTAAAAGTCAAAATTTTTACATATTCCTGAGCATGGTTTTATATTTCACATACATAATCCAGCCATATTTTCTACTGATAATAATTCATAAGATTACAAATAAGTTTGGATAAGTTTTAACAATAGCTGCCTTATGGATTTCCTGAATGCAAAGAGAAAGAGCTAATTTTGGCTTCACTATCCTCACCAGATGTTAGATGAATAGAATATAGGTTGAGAAAAGATAGAGTATTTTTTCTCCACTCTCTAGAGAGGTATCATTAATTTTAGGCCGTGGAGCCTGCTTTGGATTCTGTGTCTCCCTCTCTCTCTCTGCCCCTTCCCTGCTCTCTCTCTCTCTCTCTCTCTCTCAGAAAATGAATAAAACATTAAAAAAGATTTAAAAATAAAATAAAATAAAAAAAAAGTATCTTATTGATCACCTGCTCCAATATAATGAAATGAACTTTCCCACAGTAACACTCCAATATAATCACAGAACAGGAATTAAGACTCATGCCATTCAGTTCTAGCCCTTCAACTATAAAGTGCTTACTATACTTGAGATTTAGCCCAACGCATATTTAGACTGCTTAGGATTTCATGTGAAAACTGGTTTTAAACCTAATTTTCAAAAATCAAATCATATTTTATAACCAATAATCAGTATGAAAGTTAAGAAGCACTACTACTAAAAATTGCTAGCTAAACATAAATTTTAAAGTCAAACATTACACCCATCAAAATTTAGTATGTGACCTTTTAATGAAAATAAATCTTGATGAAAGGGTCTCTCTCCCCCCTCCCCCCACACACACATTCCATGCACATCTGGCACTACTATGCAAGAGATTAAACTTTTTTTAAGCACTTGACACTTAGAAAACCTTCAATAACTTTCAAATGAACAAATGACTAGGATCCTTTGGAGATAAGCCATATAAAGATACGGTTTCTCTCAAAACCCAAGAGGTGTTTCCAGTATTTAAAAGGGCATCTGATTAGTATTGGTCTCTCCCCCTAAAATACCAATGAAGGCATTAGGAAAGATTTTAAAGCTAACAACAATATGGAAAACAAGCCCTAACAAAGACCTGTTAAAATATGAGGCATGTCTACTAAAAATAGGCTCAGTAAAACTGGATTAAGAAACAGGACTGGTGAGCCACTCATATTCTGTGAGCTACCAAAAAAAATAACAAAACAATTAGCATAGACAAAGGGAACTGGTACAGCATATTACAGAGAAGTCAAATCTTTAGGCTGGGCACGGATGGGAAGAGCTCTGGTACCATTACATACTGAGGAGTAAATATTTTTATGCACATATTAGAAATTAACTTAATGGTGTACAACCAGAAAATAAATTTATTTCAAAAGGTGCTCTGTTTTTCCCCTCTCTATATTAGGCCTCCTACTGTTTTACCCAATTTTTTTGTCAAGGTTTCCTGAGATATCCAGAACATAGACTAATCTCATCTATCTCCTATAATATTTCCTTTTACTTTTGACCAGAACTAGTCAGGTTTGTTTGTTTACTGAATCCTCATACTACTCTGAATGCACGTTTAAACCATATTCGCCTGCCTCTCAGTAACTTGCTGTTCCCCTGACCTAGATAATCTGACTCCTTCCTTACTGAGCTGTATTTCCTTTGTTCTACAGCTAGCTGAAATTCTACTGGTATATAAAGGTTTTCGGGATGACTCTAGCTATCAACCATTTTATACAAATCCATTTCAGTCATCAGAAAAAGAAAACAAAAAAAAACCAAAATCACATTATTTTTATAGTTATATTTAATACATATTTTTCTCATTCATTAAATATGCACTTGTTAGTTTATTATTTCATGTGTTTTTACATGGTCACAAATCTAATAAATTTCCTTAGTGAAATATTTATGTTTACAAAGACTTTTTCTTGAAATTGGAAAGAGCTTAAAGAACATAGAGGGCATTCATTTTTAATAACATAGTAGAAGGCACTATTTGGATTGACCTTTCAACTAAAAAGTAAAAATGCTCAGGAAAGTATAAAAAAAACACTTTCTAAGCACAGAATGACAGAAAGAAAAAAATAAAGTGGTAGGCCAACACCATTTGAGATTATAACAAGTCTGGCCATCACATGGATTTGCTGTATAAATCTGCATTACTAGGTGGTCAGGCAAACTAAAGCCAATAATTTAAAAGTGCCTTCACAGTGGCAGTACTCTTAGATACCTGGAAGAAACAAATAAAAAGGCTCTTCACATGAATAATTCTCATGAATAATTTTTTAAGGGCAATAAGCACCAAATGATCAATAATAATTATGTACATAATGATATAAGAAATCATAAATGAAAAAAAGCAAGAACATATCCATAAAAATCAAATGATATCACAATTATATACATAATAGAAAACAATTATGTTTACTACACTTAAATAAAAGACAACTCTGAAATACAGAGAGGGAATTGGAAATAATCAAAATAACATAGGAAATTAGAAAAATAATCAAATACAAATCAAACAATCAAATTAAAAATATAATAACAGATTACAAACTCAATGGTGGGGGCGTAAAACATATGTTTAACTCTCCTATAGATAATAATTTTTTAAAAAGTATCTTAAAAAAAATAAGATACTAAGAAACTGGAAACCATCCAAAAGTAATTCTAGAAAACTGGTAACTGTGTATTCTAGGTTTAACTACAGGAAAGGGAAAGGAACAGGGAAGGGAAAGGGGGCGGCAATGAAAGAAAAGGAAAAAGGAAAGAGAAAAGCATGACCCATATTTATTTGGCAAAAACAGTCAACAAAAATGGACCTGAATGGGCACAGGTGTATTAGATTTAGAAGTTAAAAAGACCTTCAAAACATTTACTTACAAATACATTCAAAAAGTAAAGGAATACATACACAAGAATTAAAGGAAAATATGGTAATAGTGAATGAACGCACAGAGAATCTCAACAAAGAAATGAAGGCAAAATCGGGCATTTTTTCAGATATCCAAAACCAGAAAATTCCCTTCTAGTATATCTGCACTCTTGGAAGGCTCAAGAAGCTTCTTCAGGTTGAAAGAAAATGACATTATATGGTGACTGAGATTACAAGAAGAAATCTGAAAATGATAATATATGAGTAAGTAGTATGTAAGTTAAATACAATATGTATACGAGGCGGCAGCAGAAGAAAAAAAAGTATATGCATGTGTGCATAAATATTCATGTGTGTATACGTATATAAATGACTATATATTTACTTTATTCTCCTAATTTCTTTAAAAGACAGATGACTTTTAAAGGTGTAAGTAGAACACTGTAATACAGCACATATCAGGAATATCGATCGGTTTATAAGGCTATAGAGTTACATATATATAACAATAAATTAAGACTGGTAAGAGATATATGGAAATATCCACAGATATGGATAAGTTAAAGATGCATTTTGTTATTCCCAGAGTAACGATTTTAAAAAAATATGATGATTTATAGCTTAAAAACCAATAGGGAAAATAAAATGTCTTTCACTAAGACAAAAGAGGCAAGGAAGAAGTACCAGAAAAATTTAATAAAGGGGGGGGCACCTGGGTGGCTCCGTGGGTTAAGCATCTGACTCGGTTTTGGCTCAGGTAATGATCTCACACTTTGTGGGTCTGAGCCTTGCACCAGGCTTTGAACTGATGGCATGGAGCCTGCTTGGGATTCTCTCTCCCCCTGCTCTCTTTCTGTCCCTCCCCTGCTGGCACTCTCTGTCTCTCTCTTGCCAAATAAATAAATAAACTTTAAAAAATATTTTTAAAAAGACAAAAATAGAAAACAGACAGCAACATGGACTACTTCACCACAAACATCAATAATTATATTGAGTGTAAATGCCTAAATACTTCAACCGACAGTTTGAAGCTGCCAGATTCGAAATACTTGAACCAAAAACTGGCAAATTAGTAATACTGAAAAAGTCACAATCACAGTTGAAGACTGTAGAAACATTCACCAAAAAGACCATATGCTAGGCAATAAAACAAATCTCAATAAGATGAAAATCTTACCAAGTATGTTCTCAGACCATAGAAGAATTAAGTAAACAACAACAACAACAACAACAACAACAACAACAAACTAGCAATAAACATCTAGAGGAACACCAAAATCTGGAAGTTAATGACTCCCATTTGGATAAACTATGAGTAAAAGAAGAAATTACACCTATAGGCATTATTGCATTGAATGCTCTTGATAACTGTTATGAGGTAGGTACATATTATCCCCATTTTATAGATGCAAATGTGAGGGAAACCAATCTACCCAAATCAGGGTAGATTTTACAGCATGTAGGGAACTAAGTCGGTTGAGATGGATGGAAGGTTTGGATTACGGAGGGTGGGAAAGATCAGGCACAGTGCCTGATCAGGCACCTAGGTGGCTCAGTCAGTTAAGCATCTCATGGTTTGTGAGTTAGAGCCCCGTATCAGGTTCTGTGCTGACAGCTCAGAGCCTGGAGTCTGCTTCAGATTCTGAGTCTCCCTCTCTCTCTCTCTCTCTCTGCTCCCTCCCCTCCCCTGCTCATGCTCTGCCTCTCTCTCAAAAATAAACATTATAAATACATAAATAAATAAAATGTCACGAATTTGCTAGAATTTGCTAAAATTCCTAATGAAGAAGAATGATGGAAAATTAAACGAAAAGATTGTTTTTACCTATTAGAAATAGATCTTCATTGTACTTTTATCATTATTTTGATCAGAGCTGGGTCAAAAAGTGGGCTGTAATTGGGCCAGATTATAGTTACTAAATATGATAGGGATTCATTTTAAGCATCTTTAGGAAAAGTATTCTATTTAGTTTACTAATGTAGACCAGGTACTTGGTAAAGTGTCTAATTCAGAGAGGGTACTCAATAAAAATTTCTTGAATAAATAAAGATGAAAAAATATGGACTTACACTGAAATGACTATATAGGACTAGGCATAGAATCAGAATTGATACACTTTAAGTGAGAACTATCAGCTACCTGGATTTTACACTTATAATCATTGCCTCCAAGTTGTTGGAACACACACATTCTATTCTATTTCCTTTACTGATTATTATGACTAAAGAAAAAAAAATCATATTAATGATCTTAACTGTCTTAAGTCAAAGATAAATGTTGTTTGACATCTGTTTTGGAAATTCTTCAAAATGAGTTTTCTTCACTGTTCTTTCCCCATAATGATGATAATAATAATGAAATGTTCTATTCTCAATAATATTAACAGAACTTCAATATGGATTTTTCTCAAGAAGGTTCCCCATTGTAATGGCATCCTTTAATCCCATATTTTATTCCTAAGTAACAAACAAAATGAATTTCATGATTATTTACTGCCTATTAGATTTACAGTACTAGCAGGGAGAAGATAAAAGTGAAAATAAAAGATCTGTTTTCTAGGCTGTGAATCGGAACTGCATAGGAAGAACTGTGAGGGTAGCAGATGGAAGGAGAAATTTGAAAGGGAAAAGAAGGGCAAGAAAATAGACTGATATTTTACATACATATTAGAGGAGAGCTACCTATGTTCACATATAAACTAGGAAGACAAATGTGATATTCTGAAAACAAATAATTTTTAGAAATTATAGTACATTTTGAGAGAATCTTGTATTTATTTTCCCTCAAGTAGGCTCTATGCCCAGAGCAGAGCCCAACATGGAGCTTGAACTCATGACTCTAAGACCAAGACTCAAGCCATGATCAAGAGTCGAATGCCCAACCGAGCCACCCAGGTGCCCTGAGAAAAATCTTAGAGGAAGATTTAAATAAATGTAGGAGTAGTTTATATATTTAAATAGAAGCAGCATTTGGATAGGGTATAAAAAGGGTTACTGATATTTTTGTGATTATTAATAGCTGATGTGCTTTCTACTTTCTTGCCAGTGATACTGAGAAAAGTAAGTGAAATGGTTCAAAATTAATTAATAGACTTTTCAGTTCCAAACCAAATGCTCATGTTTTTAGGCATAAAGATATAGTAAAAAATAAATAAACCGTATATAAAAGCTTTGTGAAAAATGAAGTTTGCTTAAAAGTATGACATTATCAAAGTTTTTGTGTCATAAAATGCTTAATGAAAAACAACAGTGCTGTACAAATTTCATATAACAAAATGCTTTCATGGTTTATGGCTCTAGAGGTGCTTTCACATACACCATTTCATTTGCTTCTCACAAAAATCAGGTAGATTACTTCACAGACGAAGAAAAAAAGGCTCTTATGTACTTGCCTGAAAGTTCAGAAATAGCAGTTGGTCTTGACCCCAGGATTTCACTCTCTCATGTGTATGGTCACATATAACATGGAAACATTCAGTACTTACATAATTTTCAAATGTGTATTTTTACTACCATTTCTCACTCTTCTAACCCCACTAGGTTCCTCTGAATCTCCTTCACCTACCTTTTAACTAGTTTTCTTACTAATACCTTTATCAACCTGTGTATTTTCAAATCTCTATAAGCTCAAGTCCATTTAAAATTAATAATTTTAATTGCTTGTTATCAATTAAACATTCAAATTTCTTACTAAGTCCCTGAACAGTAATAAAACATTTTAGCAGGTGAGAAAATTATAGCCAAATGTTCTGTAAAGCATATGCAAAAAACTGTAAAACTGAGTCATTTTCTCATTTGTACAAATAATTGAACATTTCACCTGTGTCCGAGAAGTTGCCTTTCCTTTGGTATCAGTAGAAAATTTGCCTTTGTTACTAATACGTGCTGCCTGTTCTTTACAGAAATTAATATGTCTATCAGCTGCATTTTCATTAAACCTCCTTTGGCAATATGGACACTGAATATAATCTAAAACAGAAAAAAGAAACAAAATGATAACATAATTCTTAAAGTGAAACATAAGGAATTATAAGTTTTTTGTGGACAGTAATTCAATATGTGTAACAAAAGCAATAATATTTGATACACAAAACTTGTTATTTCCTTATAACCACCCAACCTGACCACTAAACTTGGTAAAGACATTTAAGAAAAAAGTCTGCTAGCATATGGCAAATTCTGATTTTCTCCCAGCTTAGAATCTTATTTGAGGGGAACAAAACCCAAAACACAAATCCTTAGTACAAAAGAATGAATAAGTAGAGGAAAAATAGGATTTCTTCTTTGTCTTTATAATATATCATATGTTTCCACAATATATACATATTTTTATACTGGAGACTAAGTTATTAAGCAGTAATAACATATTACATTAAAAATAAATTTTAAAATTTGAGCTCATCTGTTAAAATTTTTCATTTTAATTAGAATAAAACTGTTGGGCGCCTGGGTAGCTCAGTTGGTTGAGTGTCCAACTCTTGATTTTGGCTCAGGTCATCCCAAGGTCGTGGGATTGAGCTCCACATTGGGCTCCATGCTAAGCATGGAGCCTGCTTGAGATTCTCTCTCTCTCTCCACCTCTGCCCTTCTTCCTTGTTAGCACTCTCTCTCACTAAAAATAATAATAATAAATAATGATAATAATAGGATAAAACTGTCAAGAAATAGTTTGACTTTATACAGTTCTATTTTCTCTTCGAAGTTCCAACAGATAAGATAAAAATATACCTCATTACGATACGATCTGGCCCTTTATAGAAATAGTTCGTTAACCTCTTCACTACAATAAAACGTTAAAAACAATCATATCTAGGTTTTCTACCAGACTCCTTTAAAAAAATATATATATATTATTGAAGTATAGCTGACATACAATGTTACATTAGTTTCAGGTGTACAACACAGTGATTCCACAATTCTGTACATTACTCAATTCACACCACAGTAAGTGTAATTACCATCTGTCAGCATACAATGTAATTACAATATTATTGACTCTATTTCCCTATGCTGCACTTTTCATCTCCCCGACTTATTTTATAAGACTTTTCTTTACTGAGAAATAAATCTCAATCACAATACTAACACAATTTAATGCAGCTAACTTGTTATATTAAAATAACTACCTCTTCAGACTACTCTAATAGTCAATGTCCAAGTGTCAATTGTGTTATTTTAAATCTTTCAATATCTCAGTATCTTATATGAGGTTGCAAGCATCTTACCTTGCTTTTGGTAACAACAGATAAGCAACTTTTATCTACCTAATGAAGAAAGTATAATAATACATGAAATTAAGGCATAATTTAGGTAAATGAATTTTTATGGTGGTTTCCCTACATAAACATGTACCTCTTAGAAACAACAGTATGTTTTTTTTTCCTTCCCAGATAAGAAGATACCAAAGGCATCAGGCAACAAAACAATTTGAATCTTACCAAATGACTACATTTCAATTGATAGTGAGCATCTTCAAATATTTCCTGGTATATTAACATTTGAAAGTGACTATAATAATGTTTCAAATGATATTATAATGCTTTATGTTTAAATAACAGTATTGAAATAAAAAGATAATGAATTTCTATGTTCAACACTGATGTGTCTTTATAAGCCTAAATGTCTGAAAAAATCAGCATTATTTTATAGTTAAACTTTTAAAGATTATGCTTCATCAAGTTCCATAATTATAAATTAACTTTAATAACAATTTAAATTTATAAAAATTCGATCAGTATTTCCTCTCCATATGAACATTTCTGTCAACAATATTCCACATACCAGGATCATAAGAAGGTGGAGGAGGAGGAGGAAGTTTTCCACCCTCTTTAAGTGCCTGATCAAGGCCTTTAGCTGCTCTTATGGTGGCAATGAATTCTTCATGTTTTCTTCTCCAATTAGATGGTTTCTTTGGTGGTTCAGGCTATACAGAAATAAAGAAAAACCAATTTCAAAACATTTTTTTAATTAGTTGAGGGGTGCCTGGATGGGTCAGTTGGTTAAGCATTAATTTTGATTTTGACTCCGGTCATGATCTCAGGGTAGTGAGATGTAGCCCTGCATTGGGCTATGTGCTGAGCATGGGGCCACTTTGGAATTCTCTCTCCCTCTCTCCCTGTCCCTCCCCAACTCGCATTCACACACACACTCTCTCTCTTAAAATAAGTAAACATTAAAAAAAATAATAAAAAATAAAAAATAACTGAAATAAAACTTGAGGAAATGCTATGTTATTTTAAATGTTCTCTTATTTAAAGTCCTTACGTGACTTTCTCCCCAAATTTATAATTTTAAAAATAAACTTCATGTAATTGTATTATATGAGATTTTTAAAATGCAATTGTAATTGTTAAAAACACTGCTAAATTGACTTCTGTAGGTGTTACATCCACTTAAGCTCCACTAACAGGGTAATTTCCCTATTTTCCTATGCTTTCTCCAACAGAGTATGTTATTAAACTTCTATTTTTTTTTTTAACTCACTGGAGAGGTGAAAAATACTTCTCTCTTTGGTTTTAGCTGGCTTTTCTCTTATAAAAAGTGAGTTGAGCATCTTTTCGTATCATTAAGAATCATTTGCACTGCCTTTTTTGTGAACCATTTATGTGCCTAGTCAAATTACCTGTTGGGTCACTGGTCTTATTTTTAACAATTTCTAGTTAACTCTTTATAGAAGACTAGCTTCAGCCCGCCCCTGCAATGTGGCTATCTTATGAGCTTGTGTAAGGCTGTTCTGATATTAGTAATTATTTTTAAAATATAGTTTATTTGTTTCTTTTATGAGTTCCAGATTTGTAGTCATTGTTAGCAAGACCCAACCTCACACTAAGGTAAATGGAATTTTCCCATGTTTCCCCGCCCCCCCCCCCCGAATTTTCATGGTTTTACTTAAAATTTTTAAATCTTTCATTCATTTGGAATTTATCATGAGTTATGGTGTGATGTATGGATTCAACTTTATTTCTTGTTTTTAACATGGCTATGCAGCTGTCTGTCTCAGTATCCTTTATTGACTTTTCTCACCATTGAACTGATAACACTTTTATCATATTCTCTTTTGTATTTGGGTATTTCTGAACTTTCTCTTCTGTTCCACTGTTCTGATTATCCTTGTGTTAGTATCAGTGTTTTAAATGTTAAGACTTTATAATATAATACTAGTTTAATACCTGATAGGATAACCCACTTTAGGCTGCTTCTTTTTCAATCTTTTCTGATTATTCTTGTTATGTACATTTTCCCATATGAACTTTAGAATCAGCTTGTCTAACTTTTTTAAACTATATTTTAACTGAAAAAATTAAACACTGCATTCATAAACAACTTAAGGAACTTAATACTTAATACCTTTATTTTTTTGAACCTGCCTATCTAAAAACATGAGATATTTCCATTTGAAGAAGTGTTTGTGTTTTTCAGTTTTTTTAAAGTATTCTTTGTGGAAGTCTCATACCTTATAAGGCATAATGTGTACCTTATACCTTATACCTATATAATTCCTAGATATTTTTTATTTTGTGTTATTTTTTTATAGAGAGTCTTTTCTTTTTTTATGTTTCAAGGGGTTTCTTGACATATGAGACTCAGTAATTTCTGTATATCTCAGAATTCTGTATAATGAGCGTTATATCTCATTACTTCACTGGTTTCTCTTACTGTTTATAATCACTTAACAGTTGATTCTCTGGAGTTTTCCAGGCATATCATCTAATAATGCTACTTTTACTTTCTCTTTTCTAATCTCTATGCATCTAACATCTAACTGTGTCTGTTATAGCAATTACTATATTGGTTAGAGTTTAATCTTGTTCCTATCTTTAAAGGCCACCTCTAAGTATCTTTCCATATGCATAATGTTGACACCTGTGCTACAATAGGTTTAGTTGTGTCATATTATTGAAACACCCAACTATCTCTATTATGTCTTTATTTTTTAAGTCAAGAATATACATTGAATCAGCAAAGTCAAAAGATGGTTCTTTAAAAAGAGTAATAAGCAGGACTAGTAAGGAGAAAAAGAAAACACAAAATACCAAGGAATGGAAAATAGTACATGATAGAGTTCTTATAAACATGAGGAAAAATGAAGATATGTACTATAATGTACCTTATGCTAATAAATTCGACCACATTATATGAACACTATCCCTGACAAACACCACAAAAGGGATACCAGAAGAAACAGGAAGTCACAACAGTCTTACATTAATTTTTTTTAACGAATCTATTATTTAAAAACCTCAAGACAACTTCTGGCCCAGATGCCTTTACTGTTGAATTCTTACAGACATTTAAGAAAGAAATAGCATTAGGTGCCTGGGTGGCTCAGCTGGTTGAGTGGCCGGCTCTTGATTTCAGCTCAGGTCACGATCTCACAGTTCATAAGATTGAGCCGAGCTCTGTGCTGTCAGGTTCTCTCTCTCCCTCTCTCTCTATCCCTCCCTGCTCACACTGTCTCTCTCTGTGTCTCTCAAAATAAATAAATAATATTAAAAATAATTAAACAAATAAAAAAGAAAAAGAAATAGCATCAATCTTTTAAAACTCTTTCAAAAAATAAAAAAAAACTAAGAGAACAATTTTCCAATTAGGTTTACAAAAGCAACAAAAATTTGATAGAAAGAAAAATGACAAACTCACTTCTCTCGTGAAGATAGATGCAAAACCTTAACTAAATACAAGCAAATTTAGATACTGGAGATAACTGACCCTTTAAAGTTTCTTATTTAATAGTGAAAGGTCTGAATACAACATTCATCTGCACCATGAGTATAACTCATCTACTGGTAAGTTTTGGTGCTCTCCTCTACCTTTCTTCTCATATCATCCTTGTGTGGTTTATTATTATTCATCATTGAATGAATTAGGTTTTCCTGGTACAGCTATTTACAAGAGGTTCTGCAGAGAAGGAGAGGTCCACAGTCCCTTTCCAGGCTACACAAACCAACAGCTCTCTTCTCCTTTGTAGATACAGATGTAAATAAGGCCTCTCCATGATTACAAGACACACCTCTCATTCTTCTCTAAAACAATATGGGTCCAGGAGGCTACTGCTGCCAGCCATGCTTCCCTCAGTAACCATACTAACCACTTCAAAAAAATAGGACCTAGCTCTTTAGAGTGGGCCCCTTACCTTCAGAAAGGGTATTTTATTTTCATTAGTGCTTTTGGAGATCTTCTGACATTGGGCTTCTCCAACTCTGTGCCTCTTCTCCCTACTTCCTCCTTTCTGGCTTTTGTTCAAATTAAGCGAGGCTCATTCCACTTCCTGGCCATCCAGGGTCCTGTACTCACCCCAGTTCCTGCTTTGGCTATAGTAAACAAGGGATATATACTTCCTGATTAGACTCCTCTCACATAAGGAGTCACCTTTAAGGTGAGGAGACCCTTCACCTTTGAGGTGGCAGGTTCCCATTCTGGGCCATGGGTCCCTCAGCAATTTCCTACACTTCCTCTGTGGGTAGGTTCTCCTGGCATTCAGTTGCTTTGGGCAGCCCTTACAAATATTTTGTAGTCTGTGGATTAGTTTCTCCCAAAATGGAGTTTGTATCTGCTTTACTCCACTCTGCTTATGATTTTGTAGGATTTCCTTGATACAGATAGAGAACTACACTATGATGTTTAAATCTTCTAATACACAGATTTTCAAGGGGGAGGAGTTAAGATGGTGGGACAGCATAGAGACCCTCAGCTTGCCTCATCACTGAAACACAGCTAGGTCAGCACCAAACCATTTTGAACACCTAGGAAACTGATCTGAGGATTAACACAACAATCTGGGTACTTGAGCCACAGAACTCGGCAGGGATGCAGTACAGAGAGGTGAACTGGGGGAGAGAAAAGCCATGGAGGGTTGGGAGCTGTTTTTGCAGAGAACAGAGAAAGAGTAAGGGTGGAGAGTGCAGTGCATCGGGATCATGCAAGAAAAGCATTCCTGCAAAAGTAGCTTGAGAGAAAGAGTGAAAACACTCACAGGAGACTGAACAAGAAATTTGTTCTCCATAACCGCTAATGTGAAGAAAGGAGAGGGTTTCAATACCACCAAGATTCCATAAACAGTGGAGTACAGAGTCTGAAGTTCTGGGACTCAGTGCCTGGCAGAGCTTGGGAGGAAGTAGGGCGAATCCCCAGGAGCAGGAAATGGGGTCTGAGGGATTCATGTGCCACATGGGGAGAAATGGTTCCCCCGCTTGGAGTGCATTTGGTAGAGGCCATATGGCTTTCTCACAGGCAAAGGTCCCAGTGGACCCTGGAGAGTAGCCATGTTTCCTGATATTGGGACAAAGACGTCAGAGTGTGGTGAAACCTGGCACTGGCTATGCATTGTGATTTGCCATAATCTCTGAACCTCTGCTGCTGTGCGATCACATGAATGTTTTCTGGGTGCAAGCCGGCACCCAGCCATTGTTCAGCAAGACCCTCTGCCAGAGAGTTGGTGCAAGTCCAAGCAGAGGTCTTTAAAGTGTGGGGTTTTGAAACAAACCCTATCCGAGATAAAACTCCAAAGGGAGGTGCTGCCTGGCGAGTGGACAAGTTGGACACGGACAGGGCAGAGGCAAGGAGTGGATGGAGGCCTGAAACAAAGAAGGGGTGCTTGATTGCTGGTTGGTGAAGAATGCCAAGTTCCTGTGTCAGAGACTAGGGAGCTGGGTGAAGCCATTTCCACTTCTCATGCACACAGGCATCACACTGATCTACCCCAGTAAGCCAAGCAGCACAACCTAGTGGAGAACGGAGCTGTTATACCAAGCCCCTCCCAACTGCACCCCCCCCCCCCCAAGCACATCCCCTAGAAGACCAGGACAAGTCTCTCCACTTGCTTAGTGTACAGACTATAGAGGGCTTCATAGTTTCAGTTCTAGGGGAAATAGGATGTAACTTCATTCAGGTTTCATTCTGTTTGCTGGTTCATTTATTCATTTTGTTTCTGTTTTTGCTTAAATTGTCTTTTTTTTCTTTTTTTTTTTCCTTCCTCTTTCTTGGGTACAGAAAGAGAAAAATTTATTTTTATTTTTTTATTTTATTTATTTTTTAAAATATTTTATTCTATTTCATTTTATTCTACTTTATTATATAGTTCTTAAAATTTTTTTCTTACCTTTTTTTTTCTTTTCTTTCCCTTTTTTTCTCTATCCTGTCAAGCTTTTTTCAACAAACAGACCAAAACACACCTAGGATCTAGCTCCCTTTATTTGATTTTTTTTGTTTTGTTTTTAATTTTTATTTTTTATTTTTTTAATTTTGTTTCTGTCCTCCAAAATAACAAAACAAAGTAATTCACCCCAAAAGAAAGGACAGGAAGAAATGACAGCCAGGGGCTTAATCAACATAGATATAAGCAAGATGTCTGAACTAGTCTGAACTAGAATTCAGAACCACAATAATAAGAATACTAGCTGCAGTTGCAAAAAGCATAGAATCCCTTTCTGCAGAGATAAGAGAATAAAGTTTACTCAGGACTAAATTAAAAATGCTATAACCGAGAAGCAATCTCTAATGGATGCCACAACATCAAGGATGGATGAAGCAGAGCTGCAAATCAACGATACAAAACATAAAATTATGGAAAATAAGAAAGCAGGAAAAAAGAGGGAAGCAAAGGTAAAAGATCATGATATAAGACTTAGAGAATTCAGTGACTTATTAAAAAGGAATAACATCCAAATCATAGGACTCCCAGAAGATTAAGAGAGAAAAAGGGGCAGAAGGTTTATATGAGCAAATTATAGCAGAATATTTTCCTAATCTGGGGAAGGACACAGACATCAAAATCCAAGAATCACAGAGAACTCCCATTAGGTTCAACAAAACCCACCATCACCAAGGCATATCAAAGTCAAATTCACAAAATACACAGACAAGGAAAGAATTATGAAAACATCAAGGGAAAAAAAGTCTTAATATACTGATTTTCAAACTTTAACACGAATATGTCTCCCCAAGGATATTGTTAAAATGCAGATTCTAATTCAGTATGTCTGGGTGGGACCTGAGATTCTGCATTTCTAACATGTTCCCAAATAGTGCTGACATTATTGTTCTATAAACCACAATTTTAAGTACCAAGAAATTAAACTACTTAATGTAAAGCAATGGTTTTTACCTTGCTTTTATCTGAGGCTTAATTTTTCACTATTGGAACCCTTCTCCTTTAAAAAGAAATAGGATAGCTAACATTTATTGAGACATCATCATGGGTAAACTCAATGTAATCCTCATAAGAACCCCACAAGATAGATACTACCATTACAATCACTTCACAGATAAAAAAAGTATAGATTAAGTAACCTGTCCAACACAATATGGTAAGTAACAGAGTAAGGGTTAAATCCAGGCAGGCTGCTCTTGAGCCAGCTTTCATTTTTATACCCACTATATTACATTGCCTCCAAAACTTTCAATAAACAATAGATAGTTTAACTATCTTAGCTAATTAAAGCCAATATAATCATATATCTGGAAGACATACTAAGAAAAATTTCAAATAATGGTTTATGTACATTATTCAAATTTCACTATTCTTGACTTAAACAGTCACAGACTGAAAAACAAAGATGGACATTAGATTTTTCTATTGTCAAATAATTTTATTGTAAGATTAATTGCCCCACTGGGAAATGTTTTCCTGTAGCACAAGGAGAAGTCATTATTACTGAAGTAGAACCCATACAATGAGGTATTCAAATTTTTACTATTTCACTGAACTATTTAAAACTATGCCCAACAAAGTATGTATGTGATTTATTGTTAGCAATATAACACATCACAGGTAGCATTAAGGAGAGATTATTAAAGGAGATTCACTGCTTTCAAAGAAAACAAGCTGACAATGGCTATATATGGACAGATGAGTAATCGATCAAACTTCCCCAGAAAGCATAAGATCACAATTACTGACAATCAAAATAATCAGTCTCTATTATACTAAGGTATGAATAAATTATAGCTTTACTTTGGAGTATACTACTGATATGACACTTAAACTTATACACAGTACCTAAGTTATGTTTGAAGTAATTAACAATGACTTAAAAAGAATATGTGAAAACTTTTAAATTATTTCCAGCCTACAACTAAGCAATTGGCTTTCCAATGCTATAAAAACCTCAGTGTAATAGGTTTTTAGACAGTAGTTGGTTTCTTCTTTGCAGAAGTTTAAAATAAACAATTTTCTGATCATTTATAAACTGAAAACATGAAACAATTCTCCTTAATTTTCAATCTTAGCACAACAGATAATTACAATTTTTTTTCAATATATATAGCAGGAAAGTCCATACTATTCAAAAAGCTATGTAATTACCCTAGGTTTAAGAGGCTTTACTGTTGGAATATCAGTTCCTTCAGCTCTTTGTCTGCTTGAATCAAAAGTCTTCCGTTTTTTAGTGGCAGTTTTCTGGCAAATAGGTCCATGTTTTTTCTGTCAAGATGAATAAATGCAATGTATCATTTTCTTTTCTATAGAAGGGAATTCTAAAAAACTTTAAATTGCCATTTGAGACCAATTTAAAAACTGGAAGATGAAATAAAAATAAAACATAAATTAAATAAATAAAACATAAATAAGACATATTTTGCTTTAACTAAAATTGTTAAAAAGTATATATGATGCATGCTGTAAGTTATCTTTCTCAAGAAAGTACAATTACTATATACAAGAGAGTATAGAAAAATACTCTTCCAAAATTTTATTAAGTTATTGAATATTCTAGTTTTTATACTGCTGAGAATAAGGTAATGTAACCAAATTGAAGCTATTGAGTGAAAAAAAAATTTCCCTTCATCACTAAATACATTAAAATAGATACTAGAAAAAGAATGTAAACAGAGACTGGATTAGCGTGAGGATCACAAAAAATTAACAGAATAGTAGTAGTCTGGACTACTAAAATTATTAACATAATTAGTATGTTAATGTTAATGTTAATTAACATAAGTAGTATGTTAATGTAAAGTTAACACAAAATGATAGAACACAGTGGTCCGATTTCCTTCACAATCATCTATTTCTTCCCTTTTGGAAATCAAGTTCTCTGCCTTTCTTTACCAAGGATTTTTCTTGAGCTGTCTAGCCTTCCACTTCTATAGTTTTGTTTTTTTTTAAAAATACAGCTGGCAGCTCATTCATTTAATCTTTCATGCATTCATTTCAATGGAAGCTTTCATAACTGATTCCAGTTAACCTAATGGATAAATAATCATTTCCCCTCCCCTAAATAAAACACGTTAACAAATGACATCAGTGCACTACATGCACTTTTTTTTACTTCTGTATTTTGATAAACACTGAACAAGCTAGAACTGTTGAACTTTATCTGAGAAAAGAGGAAACCTCAAACTGGTTGGTTTGGTATCATGGAGCCTCTTATATTTTCAATACACAATCAGAAATCAATTGTTCTATATACGTGTTTTCAGTTTTCATTTTCAACAAGCACTGTAATTATAGCTATTAGAATAAAAATCTCTTAAATATGAAAAAAACTAAAAGTGTGGCTAACAGGCAACTTCCTAATAGATGTCTATTCTCACATTGAGTTGTATGTGTCAAAACTATGTAGCGCTTATTCCCAAATAGTGATCACATTATTTAATTAAATAAATAAATGAGGGCAAAAAGGGCAACTTTTTTCCTATGTAAACTGAGCTGAATGCTTTGAAAATAGTTTGAAAAACAGTGAATTGATAATAGAAACAAGAAAATAAATCACTAAGTGTGGGCTAGATGTTTTTAAAGGACAAAGGAAAAAAAAATTGTTATTTATAAGAAGTCCATAGTCTGATGGACATTTTGGATCATTAAATCCTCACTTTGCTTTAAAGAAATAAACTGGAAATAGTAATAGACATTCTGGATTGTGGCAGAACTCTAGCCTGCAGATCCATATTCAAAGAAAACTCTTTATTGTACATCAAAATATTAATAAATGTATATTTATATTTAAAAGTAAAAATCAAGTATTTTCTTAGTACATAGGCATTTTTTCCCTTATTCTCTAGTTGGCTATTTTTATATTAAAATCAATTAAAAGTGCTTATGTTTGTGTACATCAAATATCTAAAAGTATCTAAAGAATGCATAATATATTTTAGGTATACTTTTAATTGAAAACAATTTTTCTTCAGAATATTTCAAATATATTTAAAAATTAAGAGAACAGTGTCATGAACTCCTATTTCCTCATCAACAATTACCAACAATTCAGCAATCTTGTCATCTATACTAGCTTTTTTTCCTTAAGTACTTTAAAGCAAATCCCAGACATCATATCATTCTGTCTTTAAATACATTATTATGCATTTCTCAGAGTTTTTGTTTAGTTTTGCTAATATTCCCAGAGAGGAACACTTTAACACAGTAGTTCTGAAGACCAAACTCTAAAAAAAAGAGAACATCCTGGAAGAAAGATCTAGATGAAACTGATATCTTTAACAAAGAACACTGGCCAGTATATCTTTTAATTATTCCACAGAGTTTCTTTCTGTAATGGCTGTCCTGAAGTATCAAACAATTACAGATCTGCCATAACCCAAAGGAAAAAGGTACTCACTAATGCCACTGGAAAGAATGTTCTTCCACAAATCTTGCATGGTAACAATTCTCCAACTTGGACACTTCCATTTTCTGAAACAGAAAATAATTTTTTTTAATGTTTATTTTTGAGAGAGAGATAGAGTGCAAGTGGAGGAGAGGCAGAGAGAGAGAGAGAGAAACAGAATCAGAAACAGGCTCCAGGCTCTGAGCTGTCAGCACAGAGCTCCATGCGGGGCTCGAACCCATGAACCGTGAGATCATGACCTGAGCTAAAGTCAGACACTTAACTGACTGAGTAGCCATCTAGGCGCCCTTAGAAAAGAATTCAATCAGTAAATTCTTTGCTCAAATTGTGAAAGTTTCAAATTTCAATGTCTTCCCTTGGTTTCATATGCAAGTTGTGAATTCTTGTGGAAAATGACTTGTTTCATTTTGGAATAAACAATATTATTGATTAAAATGGGCACAAGATAACCACAAGTTATCAGTGGTCAAAAAGGCCATGCCAAATACTGAAGTCATGATTTAAGGATAACCAAATACATATTGCTGGAAATATGTAGTTTTCTTTAATTTTAACCAAACCAATTTGTTATATTCTCTGAACTTATCGGCTATCTCTCCTGTAAATTACCAAACGTTAAAAACCAAGTTTATCTTGGGGTGCCTGGGTGGCTCAGCTGGTTAAGTGTCTGATTCTTGATTTTGGCTCAGGTCATGATCTCAGGGTTTTGTGAGTTCGAGTTCTGTATGCTGACCGCACAAAGCCGGCTTGGGATTCTCCCTCTCTCTCCGCCCCTCCTCTGCTCGTACTCTCTGTCTCTCTCAAAATAAGTAAACAAACCTTAAAAAAAAAGTTTACCTTAAGGTTAATAATACGTATTATTAATCCTCAAAGCATTGAGATATAACATTGGTGATCAGTGAGGTGGCTTCCTGAGACGATCTAAGGAGTCTAAGATAAAAAGAATCTTGTTCTGTTTAACACTGGACAACGGGAAGTATAATGCTTTAAAGAAAAAATCATCTAGTTACTATGCTGCCCTCATTATATGAATTGTTCATTATTTTATACATACAATATTATATTAGGATTCAATGGAGATATTACAATTGAGATATTCTGACAATTCATTAAATAAGGAACAAGTAGCTGAGACTTTTACTCAATCAAAACTTAATACATCTATCACGCATTTTCATACAACACATTTTGTTACTAAGTTGATTTAAAAAAAAACAACTACATTCTTTGGAATTCTACATAGCTGAGTCAATTTGTCATTTTATTTTCTAGCCAATCATCAAACCTACATTTATTTCCATATCTGTAATTTTCTAAAAATGATACTTGAACCTGTATCTTAAACATATTTTCTGCTGAATATTTTACTGATTGTTTTATCACATGAAAGACAAATAGAAGCCACTTTGTTTTAGAAGTAACCTAAATAAGTTCATGAAAAAAGTACAATTAGGACTTCATATAATTTATTCCAAAATATTTAGTGAGTTCACAGAAAACTAATAGAAGAATCAAAATAGAAAGTTTTGAGAATACAATCAAACAGTACCAGAAAAACTGCTGTGTTCTCTCATTCTCTTAACACTCCACTACCTTATTTTAATTGTAGACAGTGACTATTTGTCATCTCAGATGGAGGCAATGTCTCTATGGTGGCAGTTAAGCAGTGGGCACTACAAAGGCAAAGCTAAGATTTGCATGATTTGTCCTTCTCCAATACCACATGTTAGGTTATTTAGGGAGAGCAACCATTTATAGGGACTTAATTCCACTATCTAAAAAGTTGAGGCAGTTGCTAGATAGAATCCATTACATACATTAAGATAAGCATGTCTTCATAATGATGGTCAAAGTGATATCACATGATGCATAATCTATTAAGCTGCTTATTTATAGTTTCAATATACTCTTAAATTCTATGCAATGATTTAAAAATTCATTAATACAAAATGTTAAAAAGAATCACATATTTTATTTGCTTAAAAGTATATTTCAGTATCTCCTTGTTAAATAGATGACAAAGCAAAATTTTATAAAAATTAACTATTGAGAAAAATAAATTCAACCCATGGAAATAATGTGAGTGCCTGTGTGAGCACCCACAACTTGCCAAGCACATATCAAGCCATAGTGACACAGCATGAAATAACAAAATCACTGTTCTATAAAGCTAACAGTCTACATGATTTACTTCTCCACTATATCTAAGAACCAAATCATCTCCTATTTTTTAATGTAATAGCAACTACAATACTAACATATAATAAAATCCAACTCCTGGGATTAATTACAAGTTATCAAATATGTTCAAATTGTCTTTAAAGGAAAAAGCTTTATCTCTAAAAGGTATAAAAAAGAGGAAACCACATTAAAGAGAAAGGATTTAAAAACAATTATCCTGAAGAAAAAAAAAATAAGTCATTACTTCATTCAAAATAAATAAAAATGTAAAGTTATAATTTCTTCCCTCTTATATTAGCTGGTCATGGAGGATTGCCCTATAATTCACAAAATATAACACATGTATGTATGTTAGTGTCAACACCGCCTGCTACCAGCAAGTCATGATAAGCAGCTTAGATTCAGTCACAAAGCCAAATTTTGTTGTAACGGTACTCATTAAAAGATATGACAGCTTAGCAGAAAAAGTACTGGTCCCAGCTCTATCACATAGAACTGTGACTCCCTGGGCACCTAAGATTAAGCTTCCTCTCGTATAAAATGAGAAAGTTAGGTTAAATGGCCTACACGGCCCCTTCTATCTCTAATATATCATAATAAATATACTATATTCATCTAATAAAATCTATCTTAAGACCACATTAGGAAGAAAAGTACATGGATGATAACATATATCTCTTACCAGTATTAAATTAAAAAAAAAATGGTTATATGTAAGGATGATTAAACCAACTGACCATTGTAGATGGTGGAATGAATGCTTCAGGTAGCATGTAGAATGTTGAGAAAATCACTTCCATTTGTCTACATACAGAACTGAGAATCTACAAGGAACTATTGCAAAGAACATGATGTCTCTCTCCTTGTTGGACATGTCTTCAAGAAGAAAATGTATGACTAATCATATAAATAGCTTCAGTTTAAAATTTGTTAAATGAGGATATTATCTGTTCAATCTACCTTATAATTTAAGGGATCATCTAAGATGGTATATATAAAAATGCTTCACAATCAATGAAATAAAAAAATACTACTCTGCAGCGCATGCGGGCAAACTCCACTAATCTGTCCTGAGTGGCAAAAGCTAGCAAATTGTGAGGCTTATAAAAATATAGTAGAAATGATATGCAGAGAGTTGACTATTGTAGCAGAGAGCAAGCACTGTTGAAAGAAGCATTCAAACTAAGGACAAAAGCAAGTAAATAAAGTACTTTAATATTCTAAAACTCTCAAGAAGGTAACCTCTTATAAAAGTTATCACAAACACAATGTTGATTCTGTTATGCATTACCATATTTAGCAATTTCAAACGTGCACCATAAAGCTTGAAACTGTATCTTCATATAATGCTGTTACATATATATATATATGTGTGTATATATATATATATATACACACATATATATATGTAACTACAGACACATATATATCATATAAAGATGTGATATATATGTATAAGTATGATATACATATTATATATTATATGATAAATATATAGATATATAGAGATGTGAAATAATATATTGTTACATAAGACAGTTATGAAATTCTAAAATGTACATATTTAAGAAATAGGAAAGAATATTTTCAAAAGAAAAGAAGTCTTGAAATTCAGAACAGTTCTGGCCTCTGTGTAGCATGTCTATTTCCTCACCTCTGGTCACTGTTCATCTGAATGCAATCTTTAAAATAAAACCTTCCTTTTGCAGCACATGGCATCTGTTACACACCACCTTCTTCCAACAATTCTTTTCAAAATGTAATTACTTCCAGGTCAATAATCTCTAGTATCTCCAAGATTTTTCCCGTTGAGCCCATCCTAGATTTCAACATTTCAACATTCACACTTAACCTACTCACCACACTCACACTTAACCTACTCACTCACCCTCCACTCCTCTTTAGTCCATCTCTCCAGTTCAGCAAAAACAACCACTGTTGAAACAATTTAGTAAAGGTCCACATTTGACTCTTAAATGCCCAAGCACCTTCTCTAACCACACATTTCTACCTTCTACCTCTCTCCAAAGCACTTTCTTGATCTCAGAGTGATTTGAATTTTCTTGATAACCCATCTCTGGTTGCACTTCCCTTCCTACTCAGTCTGAACCTGACTAGTCATTTCCATTTTGACCAATCACCCTCAAATCCCTTGCTCCAGGGTCACATGTTTGGAAAATGCCACATTGAATAAATGGGTATTCTTAGGGCAGAACTTCCTCAGTCTTAAAAAAGAGATTAGTATATTATTATTTCCTCAACGGAAATCCTTTCTCATCAAGGAGATATTTTAGGACCAATGTCCTGAGTAGCACATTTTTTTTGGAACACTGGCTTACATTTACTGACTAGCTCCTCTCTACTTCCCTTTCTCTCCCTATCTGAATTGCAGGCAAATTTTATCAGGCCTAAACACTATATTAAAATAGATCAATTTGTTGATCCACAAGTATTTGTTGAGCACCTAGCATGACACACGAACTGTTCTATGAGGTAAGCAAACACAGATGAACTTACAGAGCTTCTAGTCTTCTAACAGGGAAAAAATAAAAGCAATGAAATATATAAAATGTCAGGTGGTGATAAGCACAATGTAGAAAAACAGCAGAGTAAGGAGAGAGAAGACAGTCACAGTGCTATGTGTGTTTGAAAGTGGGCAGGATCAGGGAGAGCTTCTTTAATGAGGAGATTTTAGAGTACTGACTTGAAGACACAGGGAACTAGGGGTGCCTGAATGGCTCAGTAGGTTAAGCGACCTACTGCTGGTCTTGGCTCAGGTCAGGATTGTACGGTTTGTGAGTCTGAGCCCCACATCGGGCTCCACGTTGTCTTTCTCTGGCCTCCATCACTTGTACTTTCTCTCTCTTTCAAACTAAATAAATAAACTTAAAAAAATAAAAAGAAATAAACAAGGAATTAAACCACCCATGAATCTAACTGCCACATCCAGAGGCATCTGGCTGGCTTAAGTGGTAGAGCATACGACTCATGATTTCATGATCTCAGCATCATGAGTTCAAGCTGCATGTTGAACATGGAGTCTAGCTTAAAATAATAATAATAATAATAATAATAATAACAACAACAATAATAATAATTGTCAAATCCAAAGCCCTCTCTTCAGTCCTCATTCTACTGAATCTTTCTATACCATGAAGCACTGTTGATCAATCCCTTCTACCTTTAAAGTCCTTTCTCTCTTGGCTTAAATGATATTTCTCCCTCCTATGCCCAAGTTTTTCAGATCTCAGAAGCTAAGTAGGGTTTGACCTGGTTAGTACTAACACCTCCAGGAATTTCTGGTGCTATAGGCTTTTTCTGGCACACATTCACTACTCAATAAATATTAGTTTCTTACCACTTTCCCTTCTTGATAATTTTTAAATCTCTTTACAGACTTCTTCCTACTCCAATTTCCTTTCCTGTTCAACCCTAAAGCATCAATTCCTCCCCAAGCTTCTTTCCACATTTTGTTACATACAGCTTTCCTGAGTGAGTACATCCACTTGCTGTCACTTATATGTCATGGCTACTAAGCTAAAAATTCCAAGTAAACATTTCCAAGTAGCCATGAGACATTTCCACTAGATAGCCTCCAAGTACTGTACTAAAATTTATAAAGCCAAACTCATTACCTCTTCTCCCACTCCACTTGGTCTTCTTGGTTAAAGATACTAACATTATCTCTTAGTTCAAGCTAGATAGACCTTTATATTTGATTCCTTTTCCCTCTCACATCCACCACTCATATCTCACCTCTCTATCTCAGAAATATCTTCTAAATCTATCCTCCTTTTTAAAAAAAAAATGTTTATTTATTTATTTATTTTGAGAAAGAGAGAGAAAGCGGGGGGGGGGGGGGGGCAGAGAAAGAGGGACAGAAAGAATCCCAAGCAGGCTCCACACTGTCAGTACAGGGCTCAACATGGGGCTAGAACTCACAAACTGAGAGATCATGACCTGGGCTGTCAGACAGTTAACCAACTGAGTCATCCAGGTGCCTCTATCTTCCCTTTTTAATTCCTACTACTTGTGCCTTAGTTCAAATCCTCATCACATATATGTATTTCCAGTTTCTTCTTTCTCCAGTCTATCTATCCTGCTGCCATAGGCATCTAATGAGACTGCCCACAACACCTTCCAAGCATGCAGCTTTACCTGTACCGAATCACTCCTAAGCTCCTAACACACTTCTTATGAGTTTACCCATCCAATAAACAAGTACTGAGGGGGCTTCCTATGTACTAGGCACTTCTCTGAAAGCTTTATATATGTGACATCATTTAATCTTAATATAGTCAGGTAGGTCAGTATTTAATAGCCCCACTTTTTATAGCTGAGGAAACTGAAGTTCCAATTAACCAAATCATAGAGCTAAAAAGAAACAAAGCCTCTTGAACACAATGGCTATTAAAATAATCTAGTTTCCAACTCAGCACAAAAAATAAATAAATAAATAAATAAATAAATAAATAAATAAATAAAGGCAAGATAAATTTAAAAAGATGAAGAATTGTTCAGTAAACTAGTATGTGTTTGGACTAGGGAAAAACAAAACAAAAAGGAAACTCTAATGGGTCAGGAATGCTTGTGTTAACTAAATCAGAGGCTACATTAGAGAAGAAGAATTAGACTTCTAATGAGGTTTTAGAAGATAGTACACTAAGATCTACTAAGTTAGTAACCCACAAAAGGAATGGGCAGCCTGATCTCTGTTAAAACTGTTAGTAACCACTTATCAAGATGTTATGAGAGAAATGACAATACTGTATTGATTAAATCTGCTTAACGTTTATCATTTCTACATTTTAAGGATGAAAAGCTTGGGAGAGATTAGAACTCTCCCAAGTCTAGAACTACTTCTACTGGTCTCGAGTATACCTATTGAGCACAATATTTAGGTGAAAAGGAATTAAAGGCGTTGCTCTAACTACACACAGAACACAGAAGTGCTCAGATATAGATTACACAAAATCATGAGCAATAATTTATATTTAGTTTTGAAATACAGTGTTCGGACTGATACCTCATCCCGTTAACAACTAGAAAACATGAAAGTCCCAGAAGACCAAAAATAATATAAGTGGTACATGTTTTATATAAAAATAATTTTTAAAAGAGTACAATAATCTTCAATAGAATTCTTTAGGAGCCCATATATTTTCTGGTTTTATAATCAAGCTTAGTCCAGTTACTGGTTGCAACTAGAAACATGGGTATAATGCCAAACAGTACAATATTTGCTCAATTACTATGATGTTGAGCAAATTCCTGAAGATTGACACTTCAATATAATGTTTATTAGACACTTAGTGCTAGATTTTAACTTCCAATAAGGGGAAAACTTTATCTTACTGTATCAATGTTTATTAAATGAAGACATGGATAAATGAATTAATGAATGGTAACCTTAAGATTCAAACTTATGATCTTTGCAAAATATGACCTCATAGGGACTGATTTTAAAAAAGAAGGAAAGAAAGATAGGCACTGTTCTAACTTCAACAAAACTTCTCAGAGCTTTTGTTGTATTAGTTTAAACCACTTTTGAAATTACTAATATTCAATTACTTTTCTGTACAGAAAACCAATTTAATATACTTTAACCTAATTCGTTAGAACTAAACACATTATAGTTAATGATAATAACTAATTTTGTTTAAAACTCAAAACAAAACAAAAACAAAAGTAAAGGGCAAGTTACTATTTACCATGATACATCACAAGCTGGGCCCATAAAACGTGCCCCTCATAACACACTATATTAACATCAGAATACATGTATTTCTCCACCCATGTAATTGAGTACTATAATAGGTTTTCATTATATTTTAAAAACATTCTTATTAAGATTTCAATAGTAATGTCTTAGTACTGCAAAAATGTAAGGTTTACTAAAATACCGACTTAATGAGAGCAGAGCTTTGACTTTATATTTTTTGCTACGTCTCCAGGGCCTAGAATGATGCCCACCATAGACAAAGTCATTAATCTAACAACAAATATTTATTAAGTACCTACTCTGTGTCAGACAGTTTTAGGTGCTTAGCATACATAAGTGAAAAAGCAGATGAAGATCTTTGCCTTAATTACAAATATTGAATAAAATAATAAAAATCTGCAGAAAAACTGTTTTAAAGCATTTTAAGTATGTTTTGATAACTTCATGAAAATTCCAGAACCCATTATGCTATAAGACCAACACATATTACAAAATACATTAAAAAATATAAGACGCCGGGTCACCTGGGTGGCTCGGTTGGTTAAGCCTCCTACTTCAGCTCAGGTCATGATCTCACAGTTCTTGAGTTCGAACCCCACATTGGGCTCTGTACCGACAGCTCAGAGCCTGGAGCCTGCTTCAGATTCTGTGCCGCCTTCTTTCTCTGCCCCTCCCCCGCTCACGCGCGCGCGCTCTCTCTCTCTCTCTCTCTCTCAAAAATAAATAAATGTAAAAAAATTTTTAAAAATAAGATGCCTCCAGGAGTCCTCTAAAAAAAATATTGAAAGTAAGGAATGCTGTCATTACAATTCCTATCTCATGGAAGCTTAATGATCCCCCTAAAATAAATTAAATGATCAAAGACTAAGACCTTCATTTGCAACAGTATACTGCAGCTGCCCACAAATGGAAAATTATCAGAATTCTTATCTACCATTCTCAAGCTGTTTACTATGAGAGCAAAAGCATGAAACACTATCATACTCATCATTACACTTGTTTTTTGGTGAGCTTAGGTAACTGCAGAAAGTTACCAGTTATTACTTTTCATAACATAACCTGAAATAATTTGCTCTCTGGCATCCAACAATACAGGGCTCAATGCTTCTGTTTATTTTCAATTCCACCTGAATCTCTGTAAACTAGGGGGGGGGGGGAAGAGCTAAATCAAGGCAACATGATTTTTCAATTCTGCAGGCTTCTTCTTCATGGAAAGGATTAACCACAATTTGAAAAATAATCTTGAAACTGTTGTTGCCAATGTTAGTTGGGGTTTTTTTTTTCCTTTGTTGTTTTTAGGCAAACGCTATACTACACAGGATTAAATGGATAAAAATAATAGAGAAGTGAAAGAATTGGGAAAAAAGCAAAATCTGGAGTCATGGTTACAGCACAAGGATAAACTCAAAAGATAAGGAATCAATGCCGGCTCTTTCTTACAGAATCGTAATGAGTAAGTCTTAAATCCTTCTGTTAATCTATTGTCCCGGCTCTAAAGCTGGCCAGTGACTCTTCCTTGGGAGATGCTCTTGGCATCCCTCCAACAGAAGATGCGGTACAAATAGAAAAACGGTTACCTAGGGAAACTGGCCAAGGAAAGTGTCAGAAGCTAGAGGCTGGGAACAGCCTAGAGGTGGAAATACACCCCGAGGCCCCCCAGGAAAGGCTAGCGGTAGGGAGCCCACGGACAATAATAAAGAATCTACTTTGCAAGAAAAATAAAATCTGTCCGGAGTCTATGATTACCAAAAGGACATTCAGGAATCAGGCAAGACCAGAAGATGTTAGGAAGAGACCTCCAGGCAGATGCCAAAGGCAGTATCAAGCTCGAGGTGGAGAACCCCAGCTGAAGACCGTCTGAAGCGGGGCAGCCAGAGGATCATTAGCTCCACCGTGTCGGGGGCTGTAGAGCTACCGCCTGCCAGGGCCTCGGAAGGAGCGGCGGGGTCCACCACTCCGGACCCGCCCTCGCTTCCCCCGTACAGCTCTCCTGGGCACCCCTGGCTGCTCCGGGTCCGTTCTAACCGCCCGGCCCGTATTCCTTCACCTCCTCACCTTCCAGTCCCTCCATTGCGCCACCACCTCTGATTCCGCGAGATTCCTCCGGCAGCGCCCGCAGCAGCTGCCACCGCCGCTGCCGCCGCCGCCACCGCCCAGCTCCGGCTGTAGCAACCCGGCCGCACCTCCCACCAGCTAACATCCCGGGCTCCCATTGGCCCGACGCTTGCGGGGCGGGGCTCCTGAAGGGCGGGGCCTCATGAGGAGGCGCGCCTCTAGCAGCCCCTGCGCGGCTGCCTCCTGGCTGTGAGCTTTCCCGGCCGTCCTCCCTCCCGGTAAGCCTAAACCACTTCAGGTTGCGTACTGCCGCCCAATGACGCCTTTGTTCCTCTGACTGCAGACTTGTTTCCCTCACAGCTTATCCTTCTATTTAGAATGTCTCAGCACCTCACGGGCAGCCCTTCACCAGTCCCTCAGTCGGTCAGTGCAGGTGTGTCTTCTATTCTATCTCTCTCTGAGGACTTGAAGCAAACAAGCAAGCCAAACACACGTCCTACCCTCGACTGTGCAGCGCACTCTCCATTTTCCGCTTGTTGGTCACATGACACTACCTGAGTGTGTTTCCTTAGGCTAGAAATTCACACACAGATTTAGGGGTTAAGGCACTTTTTTCCCCCCTTTTTTAGAGAAATTATACTTTGCGCCTGGCGTGTAGAACTGAGATTGCTCTAAATACTTGGAAATCATTTCCTCAGCATGAAAGTTTGGGCGGAAAATTAGAAGGGAAAGCCAGCCCTGCCTTCATCTTCATCTACTCTGGGCTTACCCAGGCCCTTTTAACTAAAATAGTCTGCTGGCCTCCTAATTTATGAAGTAATATCAAAACTATGATCAGGGAGTTTAAGGGCGGAATGAGGGAATGACTTAGGGAGTGAGGGCTATTTCTGTCAGAGTCCAACCCTTTTGGGGATGACGGTAATTTCGAAACCAGCTAAAACTTTTGCTTAACAGTCTAATACATTTCACCAGAACTAAATTTCTTTGAAAATTTGATTTAATAGTGAGAAACCATGTGGTGTGTTAACTCTAGTATATCCACTGGCAAGTTATCAGTATTAATGTAATTTCTGAACAAATCTTATATTAATTTTCCTATTTATCTGTCCAGTTGCCGAGTTTTCACATCATATCTAACTTTGTCTATTGTTAGAAGGATGTATCTTACAAAGCAGTAGCGTTTAGGAAACAATGGTCCTCCTACTCCCCGCTCAAAGGTATTACAGTCAACTCTTGAATAATACTGGATTAAGGGTGCTGACACCTGCACAGTCAAAAGTCCACGAATAACTTTTGACTCCCCCAAAACTTAATTAATAGACTGTTGTTGACTGGAAGCCTACCAAGAGTATAAACAATTAACACATATTTTGTGTGTTACATGTATTATATATTGTATTCTTACAATAATGTAAGCTAGAGAAAAGAAAATGTTATTGAGAAAATCAAAAGGAAGAGAAAATACATTTACAGTACTGTATTTATAAAAAAAATAAAAATAAAACTCCATGTGTAAGTGGATTCCCGCAGTTCAAACCTGTAGTTTTCAAGGGTCAACGATTATAAACTAGAAACAAACACTAGGGGGGGATATCACCTCTTATTAGGAAGGTTATCCAAGTATAGTTAAAAGCCATATGGTCCATCTCTTACAGAGTCATGTAAAGGAAAACTTCAACCATTCCTGTCTCTATTCATGCCCTTCCCATGGTTCTGCTTTGACTTTTCTGTTCCTCTAACATCTGAGATCCTGGGCCTAATTGGCCAGACTACAGCCACCTGCCACTTAGCCTCCTTGGCCTGAGTGGATAAGTCCTTTTTCCTTGGTGCTGCTAAGACAAAGCTAGAAGTATGTGTGTGTGTGTGTGTGTGTGTGTGTGTGTGTGTGTGTGGAGGGCACTTAAAAAAAATTTTTTTTAACGTTTATTTTTGAGACAGAGAGAGACAGAGCATGAGCAGGGGAGGGGTAGAGAGAGAGGGAGGCACAGAATCTGAAGCAGGCTCCAGGCTCTGAGCTGTCAGCACAGAGCCCGACGCGGGGCTCAAACTCACAGACCACGAGATCATGACATGAGCCTAAGTGGAACTCTCAACCAACTGAGCCACCCAGGCGCCCCTGGAGGGCACTTTTAAAAGAGCACTAAGAAAAAAATAAATAAATAAAAACAATAAAAGAGCACTAAGGAGGAAAAAAACACACTTGGAAGAAAACCCCCAAAAATGAAGGAATTTGCTTTACAAATTGCAAATTCTTGATCTCAAGTCAAGCCAAAGATGGAGTTGGCTGATACATACTCTGTTAGGCATAATAGCTGTAGTAACAACAAAAACAGTAATACAATAGTAATGATAACAATAACAATTTTTTTAAAAAATCATATTAGGCATATTTTAGGTCCTTTTCATACGTTTACTTACTTCATCTTCAAAACAACTCTTCAGAGTAGATACTATAGTGTTCATTTTTCAGAATTAGTGTCTTTGTTTTCTAGATATCTCAGATTAATTTTTTGCCATTATTTATACTACTAGTGAATGGTAACTTGGATTTAAACTCTGGTCTGTCTGATTTTACCTATGGCAATTTCATGGGACACATCACTTCCCTTTCTCACCTTACCTTCTAGTTGCCTCAAATATAATTCTAAATGTTCAGACATGTTGTTGAAGGTATACTTGGGTAGGCATTATTACTCTGAATCTTAATTTTCTAACACATGCCTGCTAATCTCCTGGACAGATACCGGTCTCTCAGCACTTTTATGCTACAGCAACCCTGGCTCCTGCAGCTTTTCCCTGGTCCTGATCTCTGGGCAAAGAGGATAGTTTCTTCTCTGCCTTCCTAAATTCCATCCTCTGCCTTCTACATGCCTGGCCTGAGAGTCTCTTGAGTCTTGGTGCTCTCTTCTGACTTTACTTCCTCTTGATCTATTCCATTCTTCTGATTCATCCTTTCAACAAATATTTGTTAAGTACCTACCTTGTTTCAGGCCCATTTCATTACTAGAAAAATGAATGAAACTCAGTTTCTTCTCTTATGTTCCTTATCTGTTCATATCTTTTTTAGCTGTCAACTGATCTTTTTAGCTCATGATAACATTCATAGATGAATACAAATTAAAGATTTTCTCACCTCGTTATCATACAAAAAAGAAAGCAATGGTTCAGAGATGTTTACTGACTCAATCCAGGTGACAAAACTAGTAAGTAGCCGAAATAGATATTGCACCCTTATCACATCGTATCCCTGCTTCTTTATGCTTTGCATTACTTTCCCTTCAACCATCATTTCCTGGAGCCAACCCACATCTCTTTTGCACCTTCCAAAGTGCTGAGCAAGCTATGTGTATCTTCTTGTTTCAAAGCTCCAACCTCCCTTTGGATCTTACACAAAGATCAGTTTGCCTCTCTGAGACAACATTTGGCTGCCATTCAAATCATTTGCAGAACACAGGTAAATGAGATTCTGAATCTCGGTGAGAATCCAACTCAGTTTATCAGCTCCCATTACGTAGGGCATTTCTTCCTCCCATAGCCTCCAGAAGAATGACCCACGGCACTTTAGGAATTTATGCATTTAGTAACCTTAACAAAATGATAATTTTCACCAAAAACAAAAGAAGCATATTTCCCTTAAAGGGGAGAAGGAGCTGTTGAACAGTTTTCTAGATTGAGGAAGCACATCCTGAGTTGGCTCTTATTAGTTTTATTTTGTAGATTGAAGTAAAAACAAAATTCTTTTAGTGTTCAGGGATAAAATAGTATAGTTTTAAGCAAGAAAACACTGAGAAAAGAGAGGAACTTAAAGCAAACTTCATCTCCTTCATTGACTGGAAGGCTATTCAATTCACAGTGTGATAGTGATTATTCTACTCTTTCTCCTCTAGTTCCAAAAGGAACTCCAATCCCAAAAGGAACATGCATTCTCCCCACTTTCAAAACTAATTCTCAGCAGCAAAAGGATAAATTTTTTTCAACCTTCAGTTATGATCCCATCTATCCATCCTTTGCCACCACAATCCAAAATCTTAACTGGAAATCTATTAATTGAGGTACTTATTGAGATACTCCCACATAAAGATCTCTGTTCTTGGCAGAACAGGAGTCTCCAAAGAAGTCTCTCTGCTTTCTATGCAATTAACATCTGGTAGAGGAAGCCCTGGGAAAGACATAATACAGAGTGATAGAGGACAATATATTCAATATATTATTAAGTCTTAGGTGTTGTGGCACAGCTTATAAAAGTGATTGGTTTCAGGAAGACATTTACATAAATGGAACAATTTAAAAGGCCTTATGGAGAATAAGAGCTTAAATTGTATTTTGAAGGGTGTCATTGGATAGGTAAAGATCACTGAGGATGAGGGGGCAATGGCTTACTTAAGTCTTAAGAAAATAATGCAAGCCTGGCATGTTCTGGGATAGTCAGTAAATGAGAGTATTTATATATATTTGTTCCTGTAATATTTTTTCTTAAGTTACAAGTACAGCATCACATAACTTATATATTTTTAAATCTCAGGTGGAGGGTGTTAAGTTAATGATAAATGGGTGAGGGGCATTAAAGAGGGCATTTGTTGTGAGGAGCACTGGGTGTTGTAGGTAAGTGATGAATCACTAAATTCTACACCTGAAACCAATTTTACCATATATGTTAACTAACTAGAATTTAAGTTAAGTAAAAACTTGAAAAATGTATAGCACATATGCCATGTGTCTACACAAAGGCATCTCCCCCCCCCCCGCATTTTATTATTTAGACTTTCATTCATCATTTTAACTCTGTTTGCCAACCTCCTCATAATAGAGCATCATTATATTGCATTTGAGCTCAAAGCTCACAGTTACCTTTGGATATATATACTTCCTTGAAACATATGTGGTACTTATATGTACATCTGTTTTTAATTTATATACATGACATTATACTGTAGCCTTCACTCAGTTTGTAATTTTTAAATAAATATTAATTTAGAGATTTACCCATGCTGCTGTATGTAACACTAGTTTATTGCTTCTAAATTCCGGATAGTGTTTTACTGTATGTATACACCATGCTTTGTTTACCCATTTCTCCAGTGATGTACACCCAGTTGCCTCTAATCCGCTACTGCGATGAACATCTTTGTGCCTGTCCCCTTGTGAACCTGGACTCCAGTTTCTCTGGGATGCATCCCTGGAATGGATTACTGGATCATATTCACTTCTAGTAAGTATGGCCAAATTGTTCTCTACAGTGGCTGTGCCACTGTACGCTGCCATCAGCCACGTGCAAGAGTCTCATTTCCTTATGTTTCATCAATACATGGTTTACCTCTAATTTTCACCAATCTGTTGAAAATCAAGACATTGGCATCTCTTTACATATTTGCTAATTCAGATTTGATTTTCAGTGAATTGCCTAATTTTATCCATATTTTGTGTCAGGATTCTCTTTTTCTTAACTATTTATAAATTCCTTATGTATTTTAGATGTTTACTTATTGCTAATTTTGATTATTTAAAAAAAATCTTTTTCCAGTGTGTCAAATATCTGATAACTTAGTCTATAACCCCTTTCATAGAACAGAAATTGGTCAGGTCGTCAATATATTGTTCTTATGACTTGTGCATTTGACTTTTTATTGAAGTTCTCTTCACCTGTAGATTATAACAGTACTTGCTTACACATTTTTCCATTAGTTAACCAAATCTAATCCTAAGAAAACAGAAACAATTTAGATACTGACTGGGGAGGACAGCAAAAACGTTTTGTATGTGTGTGTCTTATATGTTATAGGGTAACTCTAAAAATTCAAATAAGAACCAATGCCTGGAACTTTTTGGAGACGTTGTGAACTTCAGCTTTATGCCTATTGTCTTCAGGAAAGCCATATGTTTTCAGGTGCTCCTTTTCTCACCTGGAGGAAGAGAAACAGAAAAAAGAAAAAAAATATCCTAAGTCCTTTCCCCCTTGTCTTATTATTAATTATAGCAGCTTCCTGGGTCCTTCAAAAGCATTTTCTTAAAAATGCTCTAATGTATTGCAAATAAATATTATATAATATTAATCATGAAGAGGGTGTTTATACTAAGGGAAAAGTCTCCCATTATAAATCACATAAGTGAATATCTTGGCATTTGTTAATGATTTTAACACCCTAAGGAGTATGTTTCTTAAAACAATTATTAGATACTGTAGTTTCTCCAGCTACTTTTAAATGGAAACCGCTATATGAGAATTAACCCCATGAATACATGTAATTACTAATATAATTGATTACTGGATTTTAAGAACAAACAGGTAAAAGTGAAAAACTAAAGCTCTAATTTTCAGTGTAGTTGTGCCTTCATTAGAACTGTCTGCCATTAATATACAAATGCCCACATTTGCAAACCTATCATTCTAATAGAAAAATTACTTATTTACAGTTTTACATTGAAAGTATACTATTCTATTTACTTACTTCTTACTTAGAATGTACTTCTTACTTAGAATAGATTTGGTATATTGTCTAATTTTATAATGTGAATCCAACAATTGTTTGCTTACTGTTTCTAAGAAACAGAATTGCTTAAGCCTTGAGTACATTTATGTTTCTTAGCAGCTAACAGATAATCAAAAAAACAAACGAGGATTTCATCTGGCTCTGTTTTCAAAACAAAATAAAGTTTATGTTTTCATAAGAAAGAGAAATTCCAGATAATAAAATAATGGTATTCATAGGAACTTAATTTACATGCAGTTCAAGGAATGACCAGTTTTCAAAGAATTTGAGTACCATAATATACTACAGTGAATGTCATGGTTTTGTTTTGTTTTGTTTTGTTTTGTTTTGTTTCGTTTTGTTTTGAGAATTCAGAGCTCTTAATACCTTTACAGTGCCTCTGTTATTGTGAACATCGGTGACCTTTTGTGATGGAGGATGTTGTTGACAGTTTCAGATCCCCTCACTGGGAGGTGCATCCAGCCTAGCTGTTGAGAATGTTAGCTGATAACCCATAGCTACTTCCTTCTCTAAAGAATTGCCCTTCTTATGAATAGTACTGACATATCTAAGAGGTTATGGCCCTCACCGTCAGGAGGGTATCCCACAGCCAATGGCTGACTCTTGGATACAACAAGCTAACCTTTGACTGAAGGTGAGCTAAAGCCAGTGTCCATGTAAGACTACATCCTTGCTTACCTATCTTCTTCCCTACTACCCTAACCTGTTTCCCTTAGTCATGGAGTCATCTGTAACAAATCACTTACACAAGAATCCCCCTCTCAGTCCCTGCTTCTAGGGAACCGTCCTTTTAAGATATATAGTAGTGACAATTTAATGACCTACTACTATTACTAAAAGTTATTCTATCTCATGCCCAGCTGTACTTGAGTTGATAATAACAACACAGAATATTAACCATTCAGTGCTTTTGATAATTCTCTACATTTTCATAGGGCATTTCATTTTTGAGAAGCTTAGTATAATACTTCAGTCAATGGTATTATTTGCTAAATGACTGAATAGATATGAGTGAATGGTGTGGTTTTCAAAACAGCTCTTTTGGGTAGGCAGAGAGATTTTATGTATTTATTTTTTAAAGTTTATTTATTTTGAGAGAGAGACAGTGCAAGTGGAGAAGAGGCAGAGAGAGAAAGAGAGAGAATCCCAAGCAGGCTCTGCACTGCTAGGGCAGATCCCAATGTGGAGCTTGAACTCACAAACCATGAGATTATGACCTGAGCCTAAAACCAAGAGTTGGATGCTCAACCAAGTTAGCCACCCAAGGGCCCCTAGAGAGGTTTTATTTAATGTTTAGGGTTAATATGTTACTATGCATACCATTTTCTATATACTTTCATGTTGTTCTCAGAACCTACCTGTTGTTATTCTTCCCATTTTAATGTTGAAGACAATGAAATTCAATAAGACTAAGTGACTTTTTCAAAGTTACAGTGAATAGATAGTGGAATTGGAATATATAAATAGATTATCTGACTTGAGATTCATATACTGTAGCATAACTACTTTTTCTTAATAAGAATAGTGACCCTGTTGAGAATGACAGAAGGGAAGGCATTGGATTTCTGTTCTCTCAAGTTTCAGATCAGGAAACAGAGAGGATTGATAAACTGTTCATGGAATGAAATAAAGGCAAACCATCTGAGTTACTCTTTATTTCCATAAGGACAGAATCAATATGTGATGGTTAATTTTATGTGTCAACTTGGCTAGGCCACAGTTTCTAGACTATATTTGGTGAAAAATTATTGTGGATGTTTCTGTGAAGGTCTTTTCTGAATGACATTAACATTTAAATTGGTGATCTTTGGGGCACCTGGGTGGCTCAGTTGGTTAAGCATCCGACTTGATTTCCCCCTGCTTGGGATTCTCTCTCTCCTTCTCTCTCTCTTTCTCTCTGCTCCTCCCCTGCTTGCTCGCTCGCTCTCTCTCTCTCTCTCTCAAAATAAATAAACTAAAAAAAATTTTTTTTAATAAATAAAAATAAAATAAATTGTGATCTTTGAGTAAGGTAGATTGTCCTCCATAATGTAGTGGGCCTCATCCAATCAGTTGAAGGCCTTAATAGAACAAAGACTGTCTTTCCCTGAGTAAGAAGGGATTTGGCCTTTGGAGTCAAACTATAACTCTACTCTAGATTTCTAACTTATGACATAATCCTGAATTTACTTGAAAGCTTTCACAGTCATCTGAGCCAGTTGCTTAACATAAATCTCTTTTTCCATATGTATGGACTCCATATAGACATGTGTATATGTATGTATGTATGTAAGTATATGTGTGTACATGTATGTGTACATCATGTATACATCCTTTTGGTTCTGCTTCTCTGGAGAAGCCTGATTGATACATCATGTTTACCCACAGAGGTGGGTAACCAAAAAATAAAAATCAACAAAGTAACACCAAGAATATTCTCTGGAAGAATTCAGAATCTTTATGTAATCTTTGCCATATTAAAATACCCCATTGGCTGCTTTCAGTTGTTAGGGGTCTCCTTTGTTTCTCTCCTGTTTTTAGAGAGATATGTATTTCACCTCTTTGTGTATCAATTTGGACACTGTAGAAGAGGAAAACTATGGACCAATTTCAGAAAATAAATTTTTGAAGATCTTAAAAATTTTCTTGCATTACAACTTTATTCTAGAAAGGCCAAGAAAAATTTACTAAAAGACTGTCCAGCATGGATGGTTGGTTAGCTAAACCAAGGACTAGAACTCAGGTCTTCTGTCTTCTGGCATTTTGCCTTCCAGGCTATAATTTTGTGTCTCATTATATACACAAATGTTTACATAGTTCAGCTCTAGACATTATAAAAAAATGATGTGACCTCAAGGAACTTAAAATATAGTTAATAAAGCAAGAATATGTGAAGAATGTAATAACACATTACAAACAGAAAATAAATAGCATATTGGATATAATTAATGGCCAAATAAAGATATAGGAAATACGTATTAAATATTCAAAGTAGAGAGATTATCAGGGGCTGGGTTTCCAGAGAAGGATTGATGAAGAAGACTGGATATTGAGAATGAGGGCCTACAGATGTTTATAATCTAGATGAGATGATTAGATATAAAAAATGCTACAAATACAAGCTCACACACCCAATGCTATGCTGCTAGAATGAAAAGTTTAAGTCAAAAGAGGCAAAGGATCTATAGGGAAAAATGTCAACATGGTTTGGAATTGGGAAAGTTTCTTTTGTATTTATTCTTAGCAGATGTAGAGGATTATGGCAGGTATTTTGGGTAATGGGTTGATCGCAGGATAAACAGAGGGGAAAAAGTAGCAATGATAATTGTCCAGGTCAAAAGACAGTGAGAACATGTTGAAAATAGAAAATTAGTCAAATAAGTAGTTACTGAGCAGCAATTGTATGTTGGAAATTTATATTAGGCCCATATCACAGAGGATCATGAGTGTGAGGCTTTCAAACTAAAATTTATTTCATAAACAGTGAAACATCTTCAGCTTTGATGATTTTTGTACAGGGTAAAACATTTTTTAAAAAGTATAATTAAGATGAATATTTCTGGTAGAGACAGTGAACAAGGTAATCATTTGGAAGGACCCAAACCTAACAGGATGATGGTCTGGCCCGTTGTTGGTAACAGAATTGGTAGATTCAAGGGTATGGTTTATAATATTTAATATTACTATTGTCCAGGGCACAAGTGTACAAATCTTCCCTTCCTAATTATGTCAGCCACCAAAGGGTGGCTTAAGCAGATCACCCACAAAAAATACTAGTAAAATGTGAAACAAAATGCTATTTTTTTTATTATTGGTTGGGAAAATGTCTAATACTTCCATTGTTCGAATTATAATAAAGCTTAGTTGGACTATAAAGCATAAACATTATATTAGTCAGCTTGGGCTACCATAACAAAATACTGTAGATTGGGTTTAAACAACAGAGTCTTATTTTCTCACAATTCTGGAGACTGAAGTCTGAGATCAGGATGCCGGCAAGATGAGGTTCTGGTGAGGCTATCTTCATGGTGTATAAAGAACCAACTTCTTGCTGTTTCTTCCATGGTAGAAAGAGAAAGATCTCTCTCGGTCTTCCTCTTCTTATAAGGCCACCAATCCTATTAAAGTAGGACTCTCACCCTTATAACTTCATTTAGCCATTATTGCCTTCTAAAAGTAATAACTATATCCACGTATAGTAACTTTGGGGGATTGGGCTTCAACATATGAATCTGGGGGGGGACACAATTCAGTCCATGGCAGCATTTATGTAGACATAGTATTGGAAAATTAAAAAGTGACATACAATGTGTATGGCAGTGTAATTTGCAATGACTTCTCTTATTGTTAAATGTCACCTAAAAAGAGTGTGTATGCAAAAGATGACAAAATAAAGCAAAGTGTGTCTTAATATAAGTATGGAAATTTAAGGGTACAATAGATATTTCAGGGGAAGGAGTCAACATGGCAGAGAAGTAGGGGGACCCGGAGTTCCCTCGTCCCTCCAACACAGCAGTATCAAGGCCGGAAGACTTGTAATTCCAGGAAACCAGGCTACAGAGTGACAGAAACATCTCCCGGGACCCACGAGGACAACTTGGAGGGCCATAGGTGCATGATTATGGAGTTGGGAGAGATAAAATGGGTGATGTAGGCACAGAGGGGAGGGATACCTTAATGTGGAGAGACAAAAGGAAGAGAAAGAGAGGCTATGGAAGTGTAGGATTGTATTTGGAGAAGAGAAAAACCATGGACCAAGGAACTGAAAAAATGGAGAAAGAACCAGTTTCTAACTTGATCCAGTGTTGTGGCGCTTTCTCCAGACTGAGGCCTGCTGCACTGTATACGCACCTTGTGCCATGCTCATGGGTCAGAAGAACAAATATTGTTAAAATGTCAATACTGCCCAAAGCAATCTACACATTCAACGCAATCCCAATCAAAATTGCACCAGCATTCTTCTCAGAGCTAAAACAAACAAACAAACAAAAATGTATGGAACCGCAAAAGACCCCGAATAGCCAAAGTAATGTTGAAAAAAAAAAACAAACAAAGTGGGAGGTATCATAATCCTGGACTTTAGCCTCTACTACAAAGCTGTAATAATTAAGACAATGGTTTTGGCACAAAAACAGACACATAGACCAATGAAATAGAATAGAGAACCCAGAATTGGACCCACAAATGTATGGCCACTAATCTTTGACAAAACAGGAAAGAATATTCAATGGAAAAAAGACAGTCTTTTTAGCAACTGGTTCTGGGAGAAATGGATAGCAACATGCAGAAGAATGAAACTGGACCACTTTCTTACACCATACAAAAAGATGAACTCAAAATGGTTGAAAGACCTAAATGTGAGACAGGAAACCATCAAAACCCTGGAGGAGAAAACAGGTAACAACCTCTTTGACGTCAGCTGCAGCAACTTCTTTCTCACTATGTCTCTGAAGACAAGGGAAATAAAAGCAAAAATGAACTATTGGGACCTCATCAAGATAAAAACTTCTGCACTGCAAAGGAAACAATCAACAAAACTAAAAGGCAACCAATGGAATGAGAGAAGATATTTGCAAATGACATATCAGATATAGGGTTAGTATCCAAATCTATAAAGAATTTACCAAACTCAACACCCAAAACAGCAAATAATCCAATGAAGAAATGGGCAGAAGACACGAATAGACACTTTTCCAAAGAAGATATCCAGATGGCCAATAGACAAATGAAAAGATGCTCAACAGCACTCATCATCAGAGAAATGTAAATCAAAACCACATTGAGATACCACCTCACACCAGTCAGTGTGGCTAAAATTAGCAATTCAGGAAACAACAATGTTGACGAGGATGTGGAGAAACGAAAACCCTCTTCGCTGTTGGTGGGAATGGAAGAGCACACTGCATACACTGTATGTTAGCTAACTTGACAATAAATTATATTTACAAAAATTGATATTTCAAAGAAAGAATTCACAGACCTCATTGATGGGTCAGATGCATTTTTTTTCATGTCATTCGTATGCAATTCTCTACTTCTTGAAGTATGAAAGCAACTTCTAGTAACATCGTTAAAATATAATTTAACCATTAAGAATCTGTGATTAAGAATCACAGATATAGAAATAAAATTATAATAAACACTGGATTTAACATATATATGTGTATATATATACACACACACACACACACCCACACACACACATATATATATATACTTAATATGTGCTCGATAGGTATTTGTTGAAAAGAATTTATCTGTCAATTTTACCCAAACTAAGATAAAATGGCTATTATAATTAAGGATTAACCATAATTCCAAGACTTTCTGGCAGTTAAGGTTACCCAAATTGAGAAGGAACAAACTGAGTCACAGATCTTTTTATCAGATATTAGGAAGTATTTTTATTCTTCAGGAAATTTTCCTCTAAAACTGAATTATGAAAGCAATTTATGGTGAGAGAATAGAATCAAAGACAAATTAGAAAATGAAGACTAGTCTGGATGATTAAAAGAATGTAAATACTAGTGGGAGAAATAGCGAGATTGGCAAAGAAGTTCATCTGAAACAGAAATATAGATTTGGTATTTTATAATAATGGGAAACTTTACAAAAAGTAAAGCTAAATGTGGTATTTTCAATAATGCATGAAGTATATTTGTCAAAGAGAGATTTGTGTTGCTTTTTTAGAAATGAATTTTTAGTCATTGTGTTTTTAGTAGATATTTCTGTAGCAAGATATGAAGAACTAAAATTTGGGGGGCTTACTAACAAGTGAAATCATTTGTGTATGGGAAATTACAGAATGAAGAAAATGAGGTCTTACTGAGTTAACTGTCACAAGATCAGTGGGTAGATTTAATCATCATTTACAACATAAGATTCAACATTAAGTGAACAAACACACATTTCCAAACCAAATGTGGTTTCCTATAACAAACTCTCATTGCCTCCAAGTTATAAGTAAAAATTCTTTAAAACTCTAAATAGTATTTTCACCATTGTATGAAAGCATTTTGACTCTCTTAGCAAGTAAACATAAAAATTAAATGGTAAGTTAAAAAAACAACTTATGATAAAAAAAACGATTAAAATAAATATAAATTTTTTGGTATGGAATTATATAAATATCTGTAAACTTTTCCTGATCTATCTAGTACAATATAATGACCCCTCCTTTTTTAATTCAAAAACAAATATGACAATAGTTTATATTCAGTCAAGATTTATCATTAGGGGCGCCTATGTGGCTTAGTCAGTTAAGCATCTGACTTCAGCTCAGGTCATGATCTCACGGTTCAGTTTGTGAGCTTGAGCCCCACATCGGGCTCTGTACTGACAACTTGGAGCCTGAAGCCTGCTTCAGATTCTGTGTCTCCCTCCCTCTTTGACACTCCCCTGCTCACACTCTCTCTGCTCAAAAATAAATGAACATTAAAAAAGCTATAAAAAAAAAGATTTATTATTAAATTTTCAACTGAGACTTGTAGGTTCAGGCTTCAGATATATTTTTGCAGTCTGAGTTGAAATAATTAATATAGGGCTTATACTTTCTATTTCCACATAGTAAAAAAAGTAAACATGATTGGTTCAGTATTGAGGTATGTGGCATATAAATAAGTCTAAATATTTGAGGTTTCAAATGCTTTTTTTTACTATTTTTATTTCCAAAGATCTCCTAGTAGTACCAATGTGGCCAAGAAATTTAAAGTAAACTTTATTTTGAAGTTAAAAATGAGGCTTAAATTATTTATCCTTTACAAATAGACCTTAGAAATGCAAAAATGCAAAAGAAGATTCTGTGCTGGAATTTTCGGTTTTTTTACACAGTGAAGCATATTTATAACAAACACATTATAGTTCTTCCCAAAAGACAACAACAAAGAGAGATTAGAAAATTACTCCTTGTGTTCCAGATGATGAGCATTTTGCACAATAATTCTGTGACGTGTTGCTAAAAATTGCAGCAGCAGAACAGTGTTAACACAACTCTAGAACAGAATTGACCTATTTGAAGTCAGTGTGTCCTTCAGAAGTTTGTTTAAATTGAACACTCTTCTTTTTTTCCCAAGAATTTTGCCAATTTATAAATTTTATATTCTCTTGGTGATGTCTGATTCCAAGGACATAGTTTTTTTTTTTTTTATGAAATTTATTGACAAATTGGTTTCCATACAACACCCAGTGCTCATCCCAAAAGGTGCCCTCCTCAATACCCATCACCCACCCTCTCCTCCCTCCCACCCCCCATCAACCCTCAGTTTGTTCTCAGTTTTTAACAGTCTCTTATGCTTTGGCTCTCTCCCATTCTAACCTCTTTTTTTTTTTTCCTTCCCCTCCCCCATGGGTTCCTGGTAAGTTTCTCAGGATCCACGTAAGAGTGAAACCATATGGTATCTGTCTTTCTCTGTATGGCTTATTTCACTTAGCATCACACTCTCCAGTTCCATCCACGTTGCTACAAAAGGCCATATTTCATTTTTTCTCATTGCCACGTAATATTCCATTGTGTATATAAACCACAATTTCTTTATCCATTCATCAGTTGATGGACATTTAGGCTCTTTCCATAATTTGGCTATTGTTGAGAGTGCTGCTATGAACATTGGGGTACAAGTGGCCCTATGCATCAGTGCTCCTGTATCCCTTGGATAAATTCCTAGCAGTGCTATTGCTGGGTCATAGGGTAGGTCTATTTTTAATTTTCTGAGGAACCTCCACACTGCTTTCCAGAGCGGCTGCACCAATTTGCATTCCCACCAACAGTGCAAGAGGGTTCCCGTTTCTCCACATCCTCTCCAGCATCTATAGTCTCCTGATTTGTTCATTTTGGCCACTCTGACTGGCGTGAGGTGATACCTGAGTGTGGTTTTGATTTGTATTTCCCTGATAAGGAGCGACGCTGAACATCTTTTCATGTGCCTGTTGGCCATCCGGATGTCTTCTTTAGAGAAGTGTCTATTCATGTTTTCTGCCCATTTCTTCACTGGGTTATTTGTTTTTTGGGTGTGGAGTTTGGTGAGCTCTTTATAGATTTTGGATACTAGCCCTTTGTCCGATATGTCATTTGCGAATATCTTTTCCCATTCCGTTGGTTGCCTTTTAGTTTTGTTGGTTGTTTCCTTTGCTGTGCAGAAGCTTTTTGTCTTCATAAGGTCCCAGTAATTCACTTTTGCTTTTAATTCCCTTTGCCTTTGGGGATGTGTCGAGTAAGAGATTGCTACGGCTGAGGTCAGAGAGGTCTTTTCCTGCTTTCTCCTCTAAGGTTTTGATGGTTTCCTGTCTCACATTTAGGTCCTTTATCCATTTTGAGTTTATTTTTGTGAATGGTGTGAGAAAGTGGTCTAGTTTCAACCTTCTGCATGTTGCTGTCCAGTTCTCCCAGCACCATTTGTTAAAGAGGCTGTCTTTTTTCCATTGGATGTTCTTTCCTGCTTTGTCAAAGATGAGTTGGCCATACGTTTGTGGGTCTAGTTCTGGGGTTTCTATTCTATTCCATTGGTCTATGTGTCTGTTTTGGTGCCAATACCATGCTGTCTTGATGATGACAGCTTTGTAGTAGAGGCTAAAGTCTGGGATTGTGATGCCTCCTGCTTTGGTCTTCTTCTTCAAAATTCCTTTGGCTATTCGGGGCCTTTTGTGGTTCCATATGAATTTTAGGATTGCTTGTTCTAGTTTCGAGAAGAATGCTGGTGCAATTTTGATTGGGATTGCATTGAATGTGTAGATAGCTTTGGGTAGTATTGACATTTTGACAATATTTATTTTTCCAATCCATGAGCAGGGAATGTCTTTCCATTTCTTTAAATCTTCTTCAATTTCCTTCATACGCTTTCTATAGTTTTCAGCATACAGATCCTTTACATCTTTGGTTAGATTTATTCCTAGGTATTTTATGCTTCTTGGTGCAATTGTGAATGGGATCAGTTTCTGTATTTGTCTTTCTGTTGCTTCATTGTTAGTGTATAAGAATGCAACTGATTTCTGTACATTGATTTTGTATCCTGCAACTTTGCTGAATTCCTGTATCAGTTCTAGCAGACTTTTGGTGGAGTCTATCGGATTTTCCATGTATAATATCATGTCATCTGCAAAAAGCGAAAGCTTGACTTCATCTTTGCCAATTTTGATGCCTTTGATTTCCTTTTGTTGTCTGATTGCTGATGCTAGAACTTCCAGCACTATGTTAAACAGCAGCGGTGAGAGTGGGCATCCTTGTCGTGTTCCTGATCTCAGGGAAAAAGCTTTCAGTTTTTCCCCGTTGAGGATGATGTTAGCTGTGGGCTTTTCATAAATGGCTTTTATGATCTTTAAGTATGTTCCTTCTATCCCGACTTTCTCAAGGGTTTTTATTAAGAAAGGGTGCTGGATTTTGTCGAAGGCCTTTTCTGCATCGATTGACAGGATCATATGGTTCTTCTCTCTTTTTTTGTTAATGTGATGTATCACGTTGATTGATTTGCGAATGTTGAACCAGCCCTGCATCCCAGGAATGAATCCCACTTGATCATGGTGAATAATTCTTTTTATATGCCGTTGAATTCGATTTGCTAGTACCTTATTGAGAATTTTTGCATCCATATTCATCAGGGATATTGGCCTGTAGTTCTCTTTTTTTACTGGGTCTCTGTCTGGTTTAGGAATCAAAGTAATACTGGCTTCATAGAATGAGTCTGGAAGTTTTCCTTCCCTTTCTATTTCTTGGAATAGCTTGAGAAGGATAGGTATTATCTCTGCTTTAAACGTCTGGTAGAACTCCCCTGGGAAGCCATCTGGTCCTGGACTCTTATTTGTTGGGAGATTTTTGATAACCGATTCAATTTCTTCACTGGTTATGGGTCTGTTCAAGCTTTCTATTTCCTCCTGATTGAGTTTTGGAAGAGTGTGGGTGTTCAGGAATTTGTCCATTTCTTCCAGGTTGTCCAATTTGTTGGCATATAATTTTCATAGTATTCCCTGATAATTGTTTGTATCTCTGAGGGATTGGTTGTAATCATTCCATTTTCATTCATGATTTTATCTATTTGGGTCATCTCCCTTTTCTTTTTGAGAAGCCTGGCTAGAGGTTTGTCAATTTTGTTTATTTTTTCAAAAAACCAACTCTTGGTTTCGTTGATCTGCTCTACAGTTTTTTTAGTTTCTATATTGTTTATTTCTGCTCTGATCTTTATTATTTCTCTTCTTCTGCTGGGCTTAGGCTGCCTTTGCTGTTCTGCTTCTAGTTCCTTTAGGTGTGCTGTTAGATTTTGTATTTGGGATTTTTCTTGTTTCTTGAGATAGGCCTGGATTGCAATGTATTTTCCTCTCAGGACTGCCTTCGCTGCGTCCCAAAGCGTTTGGATTGTTGTATTTTCATTTTCGTTTGTTTCCATATATTTTTTAATTTCTTCTCTAATTGTCTGGTTGACCCACTCATTCGTTAGTAGGGTGTTCTTTAACCTCCATGCTTTTGGAGGTTTTCCAGACTTTTTTCTGTGGTTGATTTCAAGCTTCATAGCATTGTGGTCTGAAAGTAAGCATGGTATAATTTCAATTCTTGTAAACTTATGAAGGGCTGTTTTGTGACCCAGTATATGATCTATCTTGGAGAATGTTCCATGTGCACTCGAGAAGAAAGTATATTCTGTTGCTTTGGGATGCAGAGTTCTAAATATATCTGTCAAGTCCATCTCATCCAATGTCTCATTCAGGGCCCTTGTTTCTTTATTGACCGTGTGTCTAGATGATCTATCCATTTCTGTAAGTGGTGTATTAAAGTCCCCTGCAATTACCACATTCTTATCAATAAGGTTGCTTATGTTTATGAGTAATTGTTTTATATATTTGGGGGCTCCTGTATTCGGTGCATAGACATTGATAATTGTTAGCTCTTCCTGATGGATAGACCCTGTAACTATTATATAATGTCCTTCTTCATCTCTTGTTACAGCCTTTAATTTAAAGTCTAGTTTGTCTGATATAAGTATGGCTACTCCAGCTTTCTTTTGGCTTCCAGTCGCATGATAAATAGTTCTCCATCCCCTCACTCTCAATCTAAAGGTGTCCTCAGGTCTAAAATGAGTCTCTTGTAGACAGCAAATAGATGGGTCTTGTTTTTTTATCCATTCTGATACCCTATGTCTTTTGGTTGGCGCATTTAATCCATTTACATTCAGTGTTATTATAGAAAGATACGGGTTTAGAGTCATTGTGATGTCTGTATGTGTTATGCTTATAGTGATGTCTCTGGGACTTTGTCTCACAGGGTCCCCCTTAGGATCTCTTGTAGGGCTGGTTTAGTGGTGACAAATTCCTTCAGTTTTTGTTTGTTTGGGAAGACCTTTATCTCTCCTTCTATTCTAAATGACAGACTTGCTGGATAAAGGATTCTTGGCTGCATATTTTTTCTGTCTAGCACCCTGAAAATCTCGTGCCAATTCTTTCTGGCCTGCCAAGTTTCAAAAGAGAGATCAGTCACGAGTCTTATAGGTCTCCCTTTATATGTGAGGGCACGTTTACCCCTTGCTGCTTTCAGAATTTTCTCTTTATCTCAAAGGACATAGTTTTGTTGGATTATCAACCTTACCCCTGGTGCTCAGTCCTCATTCCCCATGCTCCATGATAATCCCAATGTGGAAGCCAGACCCATTTCTTTTTTGTTCCCTCAATACCATTTTCAGAAACATCTGCACGTATAGTAGATTTGTGAAAACTTAGTATTAAGAATAATATGCCAAAACCACAGTTTTATGGGACTTAGAAACTAATATATTAAAGATATATTTAAAGTCTCATATAAGCTTCTCCAGTTGCATGCAACACAGCTATTAAATTTTGGTTTTGAAACAATTATTTTATTTAAATCTTTATTTTTATTATTATTTTTTATTTTAGAAAGAGTGTGAGCACACTCAGCATAGAGCCTACTTGGGCTCATGACCTGGCCAGAAACCAAGAGTTGGATGCTCAACTGACTGAGCCATCTAGGTGCCCCTTAAATGACAATTTTTAACAAACTTATGACACAGGTGAACTTACCACTAGGTGAAATTAAAACAGATATCTGTGCCACATCATTAATTAATCACAATTTTTTAATCATTGCAAGTTTCCATTTTAAGTTAAATCACTTCTTCAAATTTTAGAAAATAGGAGATAAATATCTCCTTTTTATTATTTTATTTTTTAAATGTTTATGTACTGTAAATGTTATATAAAGAGACGGAGTGCATGTGCAAGTGTGGAATGGGCAGAGAGAGAGGGAGAGAGAGGATCCCAAGCAAGCTCCACGCTGTCAGTGCCCCAGGGCTTGATCTCACACTGAACCATGAGATACTGACCTGAGCCTATATCAAGACAATGATGCTTAACTGACTGAGCCACCTAGGCACCCCTCCTTTTTATTATTTTTGATGTATTTCCAGATAGAACTTTCATAATACCCAAATGATGTTTCACATTTTTTCACATCTCAGCCCAATATTTCACTCTTAAGCAGAAATATCTTCTAAGAAATTTACCCTAATTTATAGTAATACAGGATATAAAATTGAATGAAATTTAATATTATGTCTTCCAAGTACAAAGGTGAACATGAAGAAGACAGACTAATGTGTTAAAATTTAATATATTTTGTGAATCCCAGGATACTAAAAATTTATAAATTGATAGAATTAGATATGAATGCTATTTGAAAATAATAGAATTTAGAAAAACTTACAATAGGATTAAGTCAAATAATGTTTCATGCTATTTTTCTCTAGGAAAAGGAATGTTGAATTCACTTTTCTCTTCTATAAATTATTTTTATCATTTCTTAATCCTTCAATTCCCTTTGCCATTTCTCAATTTCTCAAGTCAGAAATTCTATTTGACTGCTTGCTCAACAGCAGCTTCCAATGTAATTTGTATTGATGTTAAGAACCATTGCCTGAAATCTCAGAAGGTAGCAGTGTTGGTGACCATTCTTGCATAATATTTTCTGGCTGGTTGTGTTTTTCTGCAGAGGTATTTGACTGGAAATTCATCTCATTCACTAAATTATAGGAACTGTTTAACAAAAAATAATGAAAAACAACAGCAAAATAATGGCCAAAATCTCAAATTAAAAACCCATTTTGGAGGCACCTGGCTGGGTCAATGGGTTAAGCATCCTACGATTGATTTGGGCTTGGGTCATGATCTCTTGTTTGTGAATTCAAGCCCCATGTCTGGCTTTGCATCACACTGACAGCACAGAGCCTGCTTGGAATTCTCTCTCTCTCTCTTTCTCTCTCTCTCTCTCTCTCTCTCTCTCTCTCTCTCTCTCTTTTTCTCTCTTTCTGTTCTCTCTCTTTCTCTCTCAAAATATATAAACTTTAAAAAAATTAAAAATCTATTCTGATTTTAAGAAGTATGCTTATTTCTAATAACATAATGTAATCACAACTGATTTTAGTTTTTTGTTGTATAGGAAAATAAGGTCAAACTCAGAGAGCTAGGTGGTAGAAAGATGATTATGTGGGAAAAAGAAGTAGTGCAGAATAGTGATTAGACCTTTGGTCTCTAGAGCAGGACTGGCAAACTACAGTTCATGGATCAGTTGCCTGTTTTTATAAGTAAAGTTTTATTAGAATATAGCCATCCACATTTATTTACAAATGACTGGTTTTTCCACGCTACTGGCAGAGTTAAGTATTTACAACAGAGATTGTGTGGCCTATAAAGCCTAAAATATTTACTATCTAGCTGTTTAAGAAAAAGTTTGCCCATCTACCCCTACATAACAAACCTGAATTTGTACCCTTCCTTTTCTTGAAAATGGATTGAGCTTCTGCGCGCCACCCATTCTACACTTGTAAGATGTAGATAATAGTAGCTTCTTACAAGGTTCCTATGAAGATTAAATGTGGAAGTTGAGGTGAAGCACTTAGTACACAGTAAGGTGTTAACAAATGTTAGCTGGAATTATGAGCTTGTGTTAGGCCACATCTTGTTTTATATTATCTTGCAGATATATGTATAAATGCTGTAATTATTAGCCAACAAAATTCATGATGTTTACTAATGTTATAATGGATAAATGGTTAGCCTAAGTAGAATATTTTCAAATCCCCAAAATATGCCATATTTATTCATAAAATTTAATATATAATACATAATTATGTTTCTTTTAAAAAATTTTTTAAGTTTATTTATTTTGAGAGAAAGAGAGGGAACAATGGTGGAGGGGCAGAGAAAGAGGGAGACAGAGGATACGAAGCAGGCTCTGTGCTGACAGCAGACAGCCTGATGTGGAGCTTGAACTCAAGAACTGTGAGATCATGACCTCAGCTGAAGTTGGACACTTACCTGACTGAGCCACCCAGGCACTCCTATAATACATAATTATGTTTCTTAACGCAGGTAGTTTTATTCTGATTTAAAATATTGTGAAGAACCTCCAGTACTGGGTAAGGACTTTCTACCCTGTCTCTCCTACCTAATACAACTAAAAATCCCTGTCCAGAGGTATGAATCAGCTGTATGAAGACTCTGAAAAATATATGGTAGCAGTGAGATTGGGGAAGAAAGGCACTACTCAGAGAATGAACAATTTGGCAATGATTTTCCTATTATTGTTTTTGTTAACCTCCCAGCCTGAACTCAAAGGCAGTGCAAATCTCAGAACTGTACACCAGCACGGACAAGAAAGAACTTCAATAGAAGCACTATCTTTCTGGTTTGAGGAGTGAGAAGGGGAGTGTCCATGGAATAGAGAGAGTAGGGGAGTCTGCTGGATGTTTTCCCTTCTGGCCCTACCATCAGGCAAGCTCCAGTCCTAAAGCTACAGTCTCATGGTGGCAGAGCTATTGCAGAGGCCCAGAGAGCCCTAAATCTCTGAAAGAGGTCATTCTGACTAGAGTGACTATGGTTGGAAGACTATGGACAGATCCCCATTGCTTTTGTTTTTTCTCTCTATCCTCTTGCCACAAGTCACAGGATGAATGTGGTAGAGTAGGGAGACTAAAGACAAGATTACTCCACATAAACACACACACACACACACACACACACACACACACACACACACAAGAAAATCTCAAAAAACTTCAAGGGCAAAGTCTAACAGACAAATTCTGAGATGACCTAGATATTGAAAACAATCAAAGACTTTAAAGCAACTACTATGACCATGCTCCAAGAAATAAGGAAAATTACCAATGAATAGAAAGATAGAAAGTCTCAGTAGAGATAGAGAAGCTATAGAAAAGAATGAACTAGACATTTTAATTTTTTTTAACGTTTATTTTTGAGACAGAGAGAGACAGAGCATGAGCAGGGGAGGGGGAGAGAGAGAGGGAGGCACAGAATCTGAAGCAGGCTCCAGGCTCTGAGCTGTCAGCCCAGAGCCCGACGCGGGGCTCAAACTCAAGGACCACGAGATCATGACCTGAGCCGAAGTCGGCCGCTGAACCGACTGAGCCACCCAGGCGCCCCATGAACTAGACATTTTAGAAGGGAAAACAGAAGTCACAATCAAACTGCTGAAAACCAAGCAAAGTAAGAATCTTTAAAACAGCCAGAGAAAAAGATTAACTACATGTGGGGGGATAATGATTTGAATAACTGAATTTTTCATCAGAAACCATGGAGGTCCTAAAGCGGTAGAAAAACAATTTTAAAGTGCTGAAAGAAATGACCTGTGTTGGTTTGAAATTCTCTAGGAACTTCCTAGGTATAATCTGAAATTGACCCCCATATGTGGAGCACATAGCAAGACCAAAAGACACAGGCCACTCTAGGTTGTTAGGTGGCAGTTTTAATAAGCAAAGAAAACTTACATACGAGGCTTATCTTGGGTGGCAGTAAAATGAATGGATCCTCATACCTGCCCACCAAATCTTAAAAGTTTATAGAGAACCCTCAACTGGGTTCAGTCACATATGCTATGCAGGTGTTCTCAACAGCACATCACTATCTCAAGGCTAAGTCTTTGGAACAGCCTCTGGGAGCAAGAAAGGGAAGTAGAATCTACACTCTGTTCTCAGGTCCAGCTCACAAGTCACTTGATGGTCACATCTTTTCGATGACATTCCTCAACAACCTGCCAACATAAAATTCCACATTCAGCAAAAATATTATTCAGGAGCAAAAGGAAAATAAAAACATTCATATATGAAGGAAAACTTAAATAATTTGTTGCCAACAGAATTGCTATAAAATAAATCCTAAAGGAAGTTTTTCAGGTGAAAGGAAAAGATATTAGAGGAAAAGTTGGAAGCTCGAAAGTGCAGGAAAAGCAACAGATCTGATAAATCACTGGGTAAATATAATAGTAGAGTAATTTACTTCTCTTAAAGTCTTTAAAATACATATGATGATTAAGAACAAAAATGATCACAGAATTTTCTGTGTTTATAGGTGAAATACATACAGCAATTACAATATAAGGGGGGAGTAAATGTATCTCCATAGTGGTAAGATTTCTACATTCCACTTGAAAGTGGTAAAATATTTTAAGTATAATGTAATAAATGTAATAAGCAATTATATACATTATTATCCCTAGAACAACTATAAAATAGTTGTACAAATAGTTACAGTCAAACCCAAAAATAAATTAAAATGAATTACTGAAATGTGTTCAAATAATCCAAATGAGAACAGGAAATGGAAAACAGAATAATCAACATAGGAGACAAACACAAAATAAAACAGTAGGCATAAATCCATATTATAATTACATTAAATGCAAGTGGTTTGAATATACCACTTACAAGATAGACTTAGAATCAACAAAAAAGAACCATCTATATGCTACTTACAAGAAATCCATTTTATTTTTTGAAAAATTTTTTTCAACGTTTATTTATTTTTGGGACAGAGAGAGACAGAGCATGAACAGGGGAGGAGCAGAGAGAGAGGGAGACACAGAATCGGAAACAGGCTCCAGGCTCCGAGCCATCAGCCCAGAGCCCGACGCGGGGCTCGAACTCACGGACCGCGAGATCGTGACCTGGCTGAAGTCGGACGCTTAACCGACTGCGCCACCCAGGCGCCCCAAGAAATCCATTTTAAATATGGTGGTTTAAAAGTAAAAGAATGAGAAAAGATAAACCATGCAAACACTAATCACAAGAAAGCTTGAGTGCTGTATTAACAACAGGCAAAGTATACTTCACAGCCAGAAAAATCAGAAGGAATTGAGTGACATTATATAATTATTGAAAGTGTTAGCTCACGAACAAGACATAACACTTTGATTGTGTAACTAACAACAGAGCTTCAAAATGCATGAAGCAAATACTGATAGAACCAAAAGAAGAAACAGAAAATTCAAAGTTAAGAGTTAGAGATTCCAACTTTCTTCTATTAATTAATAGAACAAGTAGACAAAATAATCATCAAAAATTGTTTTAAAAAATTGAACAGCCAATTGATTCAGTCAGTTGGAACCATTTGACATTTGCAGACACTCCACTCAACAATAGCAGAAATGCAAATTCTTTTCAAGGCAGTTGGAGCATTCACCAAGATAAATGATAACATTAACAAATTTGTAAGAATTGTAATCATCAAACTATATCTTTGACCATAATGAAATTAAAGTAGAAATCAATAATATAATACATGGAAAATCCCCCCATAGTTGAAAATTAAACAATACATTTCTCAATAGCCCACGGGGCAAATGCAAATAAAACTACAATGAGATACCACTACACAATATCGTAAGTTTCTTAGCATGGCTAAAACAAAAACAAACAGAGGCTAGTATGGATACAAAGCAACTTGAAATCTCAAATTTTGTTGAGATTTGCAAAATGCTACAGCCACTCTGAAAAACAGTTTGACAGTCTCTTATAATGTTAAATATAGATTTAACCATTTGACCTAGCTACTCCTAAGTATTTATCCTAGATAAATGAAAACTTATATTCACACAAAGCCTGCACATAAATTTTATAGCAATTTTATTCATAATTGCTAGAATTGGAAACAACTCAAAAGTCCTTTAGCAACTTAACAGATAAAGAAACTGTCATGTCCATACAATGGAATACTACTCAGCAATAAAAAAGAACAATGATTGATGCACTCAACACTATGAATGAACCTCAAGGGCATTATACTGAGTAAAAGAAACCAGTCTCAAAAGATTACATTCTATATTATTTTATGTATTTGACATAGGAAAGGTCAGTTTACAGGGACAGAGAATGGATTATTGGTTAGTAGGGAGTAAGGGTGGAAGGAGGAGAGTATGTTACTGTAATGGAATGGCTCGAGAGTGTTTTGTGGTGATAAAAATATTCTGTATCCTGATTGCTATAGTGGTCACATAAATCTGTACATCTGTGAAAGCCCAGAGAACTACACCAAACAAACAATTTGCATATAAGTTTTTAAAAATTGTGACTGTAAACCAAAATACCAGTTTGTGATTTTTTTCATTCACTTCATTCATTAGAATAGAAATAACTAGGAAGCAGACAGAGATTAGGTCAAAGATGAATTTATTGTTTCTTCAAGTAGATTAACACACCTAGTTGGCTGACCCTTTGACAACATGTTGGAATTAAAAATGTACTTTTTAAATTGTTGTAATGGATCTGAAGATGAAAAACAAACGTTATAAGTAACTTCTTGATAAAATTTTTCTCTTTCGTGGTCATATTTGGGATTTCTTGGTACGTATGCTATTCCACTGTAATTCAAATATTATTTTATAATAGTTTTAGTAAAAAGTTATTTTAAATGTGAGGTTCCTTTCATAGTACATTAGACATAACTGTTAAAAAGTGTATGCCAAGAGGCTTGACATTAGTGATCTCGTTCCTTTTGAATTCTTGTACTTCTAGCCCACATTCTATCACTAACTAGCCAGGCAGTCCTCGAGCAAATCAATCAACGTCTTTGTCTTCAGTTTCTTCTTTTATGAAACAAGGATGTTATACTAACTCCAGGACCCATTCCATCTTAAAACATCAACATTTTGTGATTCTAGTAGTATTCTGTAGCCATTTATGAAAGGAATAGCTCTTGGGTAGGTTTTCCTTCAACCAAAAATATCTTGTTAAAAGCCTATCTTTGCATTGCTTGAAGTATTGCTACATTAGGCAGTAGAAAGTCAATTTTAAGAATTATTAGCAATATCTTGACTCTGAGTCAAACTGTTAAGGTAGGGCAGATTATCTACTTCAAAAGGCTTTTTTGATTAAATGCCAAGTCTTTAGACAAGGACAGATCTGTTAGAATTATAATCCTATCTCCTATCTCCAGTGACTTTTGACTTCATTGATTTCCGTTTCTCCATTTGTAAGCAAAGGTAGTAATAGCTCTTCAAAAGGTTGCTGTGAAGACTAAGTCAAGTAATACATGAACATACCTAACAGAATGTCTGACACATAAGCATTTACTATCATTAGGCTCATGTAAACTCCAATTTCTATTTTTTCTTGAAATTAAGTAATTGAGGGGCGCCTGGGTGGCGCAGTCGGTTAAGCGTCTGACTTCAGCCAGGTCACGATCTCACGGTCCGTGAGTTCGAGCCCTGCGTCAGGCTCTGGGCTGATGGCTCGGAGCCTGGAGCCTGTTTCCGATTCTGTGTCTCCCTCTCTCTCTGCCCCTCCCCCGTTCATGCTCTGTCTCTCTCTGTCCCAAAAATAAATAAACGTTGAAAAAAATTAAAAAAAAAAAAAGAAATTAAGTAATTGAAAACTCAGAACAATACTCTGTGTTTTCACTACTCAAGAGTGATGAGCATGTCACTAATCAGGAATCATCAGCAAACAATGTACTACTGCCTCTATATTTATGGAGGAGGAGGCCAGGCAAATGTGTCTATTAGAAATGCAATAGAACAGTGAGAAAAACCAGGTGAACAAATCAGTCCTTTAAAAGGGAAACTTTACTCACCTTTTCTGTAGCACCAACAGTGGACAGAAATATAAAAATCCAGGAGTACTTTGGAAAACTCAACTGTCACTAACACTAGGCCATCTCTATCCAACTGCAAAATTTTGTATTACTCAGAACACACATTTCTTGTATATAGCTTTCAGTTTCCTAGCCATAATTATTTATGTATTCTTTATTAATAACTGTGATGATTTGAAAAGAGGCTCATCTGTATTAATTTCCTAGAGCTGCTGTAAAAAATTACCACAAACTGGGTGGCTTAAAACAACAGAAACTTAATTTTCTCCCCTACATCCATCTTCCCCTCCCTTCCATTCCCATTAACTATACTAGCTCATTCTTATTTTTGAGGGTAGAGATCATGTTTTTATATTTTATTTCAATCCCTCATTAAATCCAGCACCATGCCAGACCCTAAGCATGAATTTATAATCACTATAATTCTATTTTATCGTTCCAACAAATTTCATTGAGTTGAATTAAGCATCAAAAATCTTTGAAATGGGATATTTTGAGGAACCTGTGAGGGAGAATTTGAAAGCTAAGAGGGGGGAATAGTATATAATGATAACTAATCTGTCCATGAGACAATGGCAGGTGTATTGTGAAGATGATGCATTTTGTCCAACTCATACATCAAGATGCAGAGCTTCCCATATAATAGTAATTCTCCATTTTTGAGTGGGAGCTTTGTGTCAGGCATGCTACTTAATACATTACATATAGTATTTCAGCTAATCCACCAAGCAATCCCATGAGAGAGGAACTATTTATTTCTCAACTGTGGCTTAGAGAGTTTTCTCAAAGTCACACAATTAACAAATGACAGGGCTTGATTTCAAAGCTCAGTAGTTGACTCCAGCAACACATTTTGTCTAGAAAATAAGAGCATAATATTGACTTGCTTATTTATAGTAGCCTGCTTCCTGGTCCAAAAGCTGGGAGAATTGAGAGGTAAGTACTTTGTTTAACTGCTTCTCTTTCTGTTGTCATTGATTTAAATAAATATTCATTCCATTTTTGTTGATAAAAGACTTCTTTATAGTTGCTCATCATTTCAGAAATGTCAGTAGGTAATTAATTTGGTATTTTCCAAAATTTCTTATTAAGCTTCAGACTTTTGAGGGTTAAAACTATTGAAAATATTTCTTTTTAAGTAAAGACTACTGTAATTTTTCTATTTGTGATTACTAATTTGTATTTTAGTAAAGTTTCTCAAGGTAAACTTCAGGAAAAAATAGAATAAAACAAATTTAGCCATGTGTAAACCGATTGATTACTTCTCTCAAAAACAGACTTACCATTTATTATAGTTCATTATCTTTATGTTAGCGTATAATTTTTCAAATGTTAGGAAATGCTGTCAAGAATCATTTTCAGATTGTGTACTAGATTTTCATGCTTTTGGTTAATTTATATAATTCATAATCTCAGAGGGAACACAAAATTCACTTCTGGTAGAGTAAACAATTCATAGTTTACATTTGACCTTTATATTTTAAGAGTATTTCAATTCCTTAAATCCTTTAAGACTGAATAACATGGGGTATTTAGAAGTACTTAAACTTCTTGTGAATAATTATTGTTGAATTCAGTTTTGTTTAAACATTTCTAGTAACTTGGAAAATCTTGAGGAATACCAATGAATTAATTGATTGTGAAACATTTATAGAGTGTTAATATTATGCAAATAGTATTAATAACCAGAGCCAGAGAAGAAAATGAAATGATGTTTGGTCACCCCCTAGTGGTTTTTTCATTGGGAATTAGTATTGTTTAGCCTATGCCCAGAAAGAATTATAAAAGATTACATATAAAGTGCTGCTATGATTTAGCGTTTCCATGGTCTATAAAAATACTCTGTTGTTTCAAAATCTGAGAACTTTCTGTGAAATGGAAAGAATAGTAGATATATAGTCTTTGCCAATATTTATATAAAAGAAGGAAGGTAAGGAAGTTATTTAAATGGTATACTTGGATTATTATTCTATTTATTACTCATTACTTTAGAGCAAGAAAATTGGAGCATGGAGTTAACGAGAATATAGATAAATCTTAGAAGAATATTTCTGTACTATATTTTTAGTATAGAAATCCTCTGGTGGCACAACAGGTATTTAAGAAACACATGCTCAGTTCTCATGGCTATATGAAGAGTAATCATAGTGCTAACATAGTTGTTAACAAAGCTCTAGGCATTCCCATTTCTGATAACCTGTGAGATTTTTGTCTCTTAAATATCATGTCATGATCCTAAACAAAATATGTAGTACTTAAAATTAAATCTATTAACATCCCCCCTGAATTCTTTCTCCCTTCAGAGCTTCCCCAGTTTCTGTCAGTGATTAGTACCATCCTTCAAGGCTAGAGGCCATGATTAACTTCAATTGTTTTTTTTTTTTTTGCCTTATGGTAAAATTATTTTGAAAATAAGATTTCATATCTATGAAGAGTTTTGACTATGCATTTTAAAAATCCTACATGACATAAACTTGGATCTATATAACAAAGGGGCTTTCAAACACATTACTTTCTTCTTTAATTTTCTTTAATTCAGAAAGCATATGTAGCTGATACTATATCAGATGGTTATTAGGGATAATTCAAGTTTCTAAGTAAATCAGTTTGAAGTACTAAGAAACACTGTAACTACCACTAAATTCATACCAGGAAAGGAAAATTGCTTTTTATACATGGATAGTCAATGTTATGTGTTAAAATAAAAAAATTAAAATATAATTATGTTTCCATTATCCCTCTCTCCTAATACATGGAAGAAAACCAGAAGGCAGAATCTTTTAGAATACTATGGCAGACTTAGAGCTTTTCCTCCATACTGAAGTTTTCTCCCTCATAATCATACATACTGTAAGCATGGCTTTGAGAATAGTTTCAGGAACTTTAATTCAAAAACATATCAGAAAAATTGAGTAGATCTGGGAAGGTTCAGTACGGAAGTCGAAGCAAGGAAAGAAACAAAAAAAGCAAGGACTATGTTGCTAAAAACTATCCAAAGGTAAAAGGGCACACACACAGTGTAACTTAAAGGAGATTATGATAAGGAGGATAATGCTAAATTGTATTCAGTGTCTTTCTAAAAATATTTTGCTTTATCCTTAATATTTTTGGATAAAAATAGTTACTTTTTCTCTTCTGTGCTTTTTTTTTTTTGTCATTATGTACAAGATGTGAGGGCAAATCTGGTTCCTGTGGCTCCATCGTGGTCAAAAGTGAAGTCTATATTAACAATTTGGTTTAAAATATGTGTAACAAATTTTATAAACCAATGTGATAGAGATTTGTTGATCTAGATTTAGAATAATAGGTAGTAAAGCGACCCTTATTATTTGTTTAATGTACAGTCAGTGCACATGAATATTCTTTGCAGTATCCAGACCCCATCTCTTCCTGTTCATGTTACAGAACCATCTTGTCATGTTTGTTGTGAAACGGTGCCATTCTTGGTTAATGGCATGTCTCGCATCACAATAATTGTTATGACAATGCCTTGGCTCTCTGAAAATTATATTGAAAATATAATAGATCTTTTTGCCTGTGCTTCCCAAATATAATTTTAAAACCATTATATCATTACTCATGATGCTGCTGCATCACTCATCTTGCTAGTGTGAATGAATATGTGCTTCTACTCTCTCTCAAAGTTTTTTGCTATGCTTCATTGATAATGCTACAAATTCAAAGCTTAATCAGAATATGCAGGAAAATGCAAACTATATACATTTCTTGTTCATGTTCAATTTAACATATTTTTAATTTTATAACATATACTAAGCACCATATCTTCCAACCATGTCTCCTCTTGAACTCTTTACACAGAAATCAGTGCATTCCTAGAATACAGCCTCTTCTGATGTTGACTATACCTCTGCCTTCTACACATCACCCCCAGTGGTAAATACATTCAGATTTAGAAGATTTGTTCATTTGGACAAAACAAAGGCTCATTCTTTCTCTGTCAGCATGATGTCACACATTGGTCAGAGACAAGAGAAGGCACAAATTAGTAGAAAGTCTTCAGGGTGTATGTTACAGTCAAGCAAGTATGTAGAAAGCTGAAAATCAGAACTTTTGAAGAAATAGAAATTGAAACACTAAATCCCACTAGCTTTTTAAAAGAAAGCTACTCTTAAAGCCTTACTGAATAAAATTAGATCAGTAAACATTAAAAAAGTGTCCCTTGGCTGGCTTAGTTGGAAGAACGTGTGACTCTTGATTTCAGGGTTGTAAGTTCAAGCCCCACATTGGGTATAGAGATTACTTAAAAATCAAATCCTTAAGGGAAAAAAAAAAGCGTCGTGTATGTGTGTGTATGTGTGCACGCACACGTAAAACAGTATGTTAGACATGGGTTTTTTTTCCAGAAGAAATTAGATATTACAGTCACTTTCCTCAAAGAAACTTACAAGTTGGAAGATATATGTGTACACAAATACACAAAGAAACAAACACATGCCAGCAGTGGGAAGGGAGGGAAAAGAGGAGGATTTGGGTAGGCTGTCTTTTTCCTAATATGCTTTAGACTGTCAAAGCAAGATATACTTACAACAAAAATCTGAATAGTTTATGAATAAGAAATAGATCATAAACTGGGTGTCATGTTAGTTTCCTATTGCCAAAATTATCGCTCTACTATGGCATGTTTAAGTGTTCTCCCTGGAGCTGTTGTTATAGGTCCTTTTATGGAGACTCAGTGGGGGAACTGAGTTTGAAGAAACAATGGTAACAGTTACTGGTAAATATAAATCTGATACTTATGCGAGCCATTATACCAAGGGTAGGGGTAGCTGTTTAATTCCTTTCTGTGGGACATGTACAAGAATATTTCTAACAGAATGAACTGAATTTGAACATGCAATCCACCATTCATAGTTGATAGCTTTGGAAAAAAGAGCTAATTCTATGCATCTTAATCTCCTAGATGAAAGGGGATCAGAGCATTCAACACTTAAAGACCAGGTGCAGAGACCTTTAATCCACATTGGTACCCCCTCTGCTTTCTGACTGTAAATTATCCATTTGTAACACATTTATTCTCTTCAAGTTGTCCTTGATAAGTCATTTTATTCTGTTTCTATCTGTATCATTTTAGGGGCTAAGAAGAACATACCTCATAATTTTTCTAGCAACACTCACTGGATGGCTCTTTTTATACTCAAATTTTATAGTTCACAAAACTTGCACAATATTTAATCTGTGACAGTTCCAGAGCAATGTGACAGGGTATGTTCAACCACAATTGGAGTCAAAATAATTGCTTCAGACCTTTAATATTATTTTATCCTGTATCCTCAGGATAGTAAATCTTTTGAGGCAACTGTAGATACGAGTTTATTTCCTGGGGGAAATACTTTCTGTGTATTTGTAACAGAAGCTCTGTTACTAAACTCTTATGTTATTCTCAATAGGATAATTTTTTTTTATAAAATAACCAAAATTAGAAAAGAATAATAATTCTGTTATTCTTTAAATTAAGCTGTTTTCTAAACAAGTAGCCTATCCTAATAGGCAAACTGGGACATAAAGAGGCCATTTGGTGGTTTGTTTAACAGACAAAGGCAACTGCAGGACAGCCAGGAGACACATTTAAATTCTGTTAAAAATAGCAGGAAGTATTTTGGTTCTCAGCAGTATACACCACTTGTGGTTTCCTTGAGCACACAAGACAAGTCAGCTCAAGCCTGTGAATTTTTTGGGTGAATGGAAACAACTCCCTTCTGTCCTTGTTTTTTACTGGAATGCTGACATGTGCAATGCTTGAAAATTCAGATCATTTACTGTAATCAGCCAGAGTTTACCCTGGCACTTGAAAAGGAGAAACTATTTCAATAATACAGCACCGTCCATTTTCCTGTTAGCAGAAAACGTATATAAAAATGTTTAGAAATGTGAGATTTGATGGTTGTGTTACCTTTTGGGTGATACAAGTACAGTATGGTAGGTGAAGAGATGAGAAATCTTGGTTAGCTGTTACATTTCTTAAACTTGGCAGAAATGGTGGACAAGAGCAATCATTGAAATACCATCCCTTATACTAAAATTCTAGGATATAAAGAACTTATGTATCTTAGATTAAAATTCTTCATACGTTTCACTAGTACTCCACAAATTTAAACCTTTCCAAGTGTGACTATGGATGTGGTTTGGTTTTTCAAGTGCTTATGGGTTTTATTTGTGTTGGCTACCATGAACACAAATGCTACCCAATAAAAAATCAAGTGGAAAATGGAGGTATATGATTGGCAGTTAAAATAAGAATAAAAATTTATTGAGAACCATGGATGGGTTTACATTCAGTCAAGTTAGTGTTAGGGTCAATGGTGGTTACTAAGTAGAATTGTGTATCCTTTAATCAAAGCCACTCCCAAAGATAGCCAAAAGAAAGAACCTGTTTGTCCCAGGCAGGCAGAAAGCCAAACTCAGCTATGCAAATGAGAAAAAAAGAGAAGACAATAGCTATCTCTGGCAGTAAAAGGATCAATAATCAGTGGGTCTGGATTTGGAAAGGAAGGAGCAACATGAAATTTTATTTTCCTCTTTCAAGTGGACACTACGGACAGATGTAGCAAAGCTGATTCTGGTGAGAATTTTTGCCCTCTGCTGGTTTTGGTATTTACCAGAATTTCCCCTTGGCTATTTAAGGGAATAACATAGCAGTTTATCAGAAAATCCCTCATTTTGATAACTCTGAGAGGGACCCATATGGGGGCCCTCCTTTGAAGGTAGATAGGGGATGTCTTTAGGTCCATTAACTTGACAGACTTTGGTTTATGCTTTAGTCTTTTTGGAGTAAAAAAACAATTTAGACAGGGAATGAGTACTTAATGGAGGGAAAAGGAGGAACAGTAAGAGTTACATTAATCTTACTGTCTTGTTTTAGGTATCTCTTACTTTTTTTTTTAACGTTTATTCATTCTTGAGAGATGGAGAGAGGCAGAACATTAGTGGGGGAGGGGCAGAGAGAGAGGGAGACACAGAATGTGAAGCAGGCTCCAGACTCTGAGCCGTCAACACAACCTGATGCGGGGCTAGAACCCACGAACCGTGAGATCATGACCTAAGCCAAAGTCAGACCCTAACCAACTGAGCCGCCCAGGCACCCCAGGTATCTCTTACATTTTTAATTTTTCATTAGCTTTTTGTAATGAATCTTCTAATGAAAACTATTTTGAAATTTGGAAAAACTTTTGGAGATTTCTGCTTGCCAATTAAAACAGGTATCCCATTCTGTTTAATTTGGGAACTGCTGTTTTTAAGTGCACTCCTTAAATGATTTTATCTAATTGGAATGTTTTCCATAATGGCCATTATATTTCTAGGCTGTAATTCCCCTAAGGACTGGCAATAGTTTAGTAGGATCCTGGCTGCAAATGGAGTTAGCTCATATTTTTGTCCAGCCATATCTAGATGCAAACAGGGTGCAATTCACATTTCTGTCTGGCCTTATTTTAGGACTTCCAACCTGACAGTTACTAAGCCAAGTTCCTCAAAACATGAAACAAGTTTAGTAAGATTTTGCTGTTTTTGCTAGATATCTGCAACTCCCTGAACATAAAATAAGCAGATGTGCTGGCAGGTGGCATACTTGGCTCTTTAGAATTTAAGGATCCCGTTAGCTAAGCCTTTGGGCTTTTCAGAGCTGAAATAACACCTAAAAGGGACATGCTGCCAGGTTGGGAGTTGTGTGTGTTTTACAGTGTACCTCATTGCATGGAAGTTTCCTTGAGGTTGGTGGCTGACCTAGTGTTAATCTAACCTGTTCTGAGACTAACTTATACTATCGTGGGAAACTTCTTGAGGTGGTGAGTGCTCTAACAGCCTTTAAATACTCTATCCGTGCCCACCAATTTTTGAGACTTTTTGGCCTCCAAGATCCCCCACTAGCAATAGCCTTTATTTACATAAAATAAAACAAACATGCATTTTAATGTGTCGGCAGTAACCAAGAAATGTTACTGAGTGCTGGCCATTAGAAGGCCCTGTGTGCACCAGCACCATTTCCTGTGGAACATTGCTGAGGTTTTCTACCTGGGGAATTGTGGTCTGAAAGGCTAGGAGCTTAGCTCTGGGCATATCCTTCTGCCAGTTCAGGCAGGCTCCAGGCAAAACTGCCAACTCAGTTGGCTCCAGGCAAATAGGCCAGTTCAGTTTTCTCTGGGCAACCAGCTGAAGTTGGTCTGCCTTGTAAAGGAAAGCCAATTATATAGGGAGCTCAAATACACACAAAGTAGAACTGAGAACCAGAGGAGTTTACCCATAGCCCTCAGAAGTGGCAAGACAGTGAATTCAGGATTCTGGGGTGCCTGTGTTTTCTTGTTGTCCCCAAATGCTGCTGAAAGTTCACTTCCAATCCCATCACTGCCACTAAATCTGTTAAATAACAAAAATTCAACTGAATACATTTAAAAGATTTAATTGGCTTTATTAATCGAATCAAGCAGCATCTCATCTAGCAAATAGCTCCAAAGGGCTACAGAAAAAGAAAAGTTTTTAAAAGTAGAGAGGAAGTACAAAAAAGGAAATTATTAGCAAAGAATCCATTGTTTTAGGCAAGGTTGCCCTTCCATGGGGAAGGGAGATGGTCTATCAGTAAATTTCCTAGTGCTGACCACAAAATTCTCATGTTGACTAGTTAAAGTTTACATTCCTGGGGAGTTGAAACTACCCACCGTTTAGGTATTAAGTCTTGGTTTACTGACTTGGGGTCTTAACCTAAGTGATGCCATTTTGGGCCTGTGGTTTTCTTTTTAACAAGTCATCATCTCATTAAAAAAACAAACAAGGGGCACCTGGGTGACTCAGTCAGTTGAGCATCTGACTTTAGCTCAGATCATGATCTCATGGTTCATGAGTTCGAGCCCCACGTCGGGCTCTGTGCTTACAGCTCGGAGCCTGGAGCCTGCTTAGGATTCTGTGTCTCCCTCTCTCTCTGCCCCTTCCCTGCTCATGCTCTATCTCTCAAAAATAAATAAACATTAAAAAAAATTGAAAATAAATAAGTAAAAAATAAGAAACAAAAGTGTCACGGAAGTATAGCAATTAATTCAGTATGTAACAGTAGCCTTTGTACATATAAACATAAATTTAACAGAAGAAAAGATTCTATACACTATAATAAAAATGAAAATCAGCCAACCATTCCCCACCAAAAAATCTCAAAACCTGGAGTGCACTTGAAAAGAAATGTCCAAACCTATTTGGGAAAAACTATAAACTGCTCTTATAAGATGCAAAAGAAGGATTAAATAAATGGAAAACAGATTACATTCTTGAAAACAGTATCAAAATGATGTTAACGAGTTAACATACACATTTTACATGATTCCAATGAAATATCATCAGAATTTTTTTCTGGAGCTTAAATTTTTATTATAGAGTTAACTTGGAAGAACAAATAAGCAACAAGTAGTGAGGGGAAAAAAATGGGGGAGTGGGTGCAAGAGTGTATATGATAGACTAATGGCCTTGGCAGATGTTAAAGCATAGTATAGATCACTGTAATTAAAAGGGTATATGGTTCTCCACTGTGTAGACATACAAAAAATAGAAGAGAAAACAAACTTCAGAAATAAACTAAGTTGTATATGAATATTTAATATATGGTAATGGTGGCATTCCAAATGTATGCATATTATCTTCATAGTATTTTTTAAAAAGGCTTTTTAATAAGTGGTGTTGGGATACCTGGGAAGCCAGATCCTATCATGATACATTCTACATGTGGTAGATAATTAAATATATTATTATATTTATATACATATAAATATATTAATATATTAAATATTTTAAAAAGTGAAATCACAAAAGAACCAGAGAAGGCATTAATTCATCTATAAATTGGGAATAGGAAAAACTCTCCTATGACTCAAAATCCAGAAGTAATAGTGGAAAGGTTTGATACATTTTACTACATCAAGTGAAAGTATTTTTACGTGGTAAAAACACCAAAATAAAAAATTTTTAAATGACATTGTGAAAAATATTATACATTAAATATGTTAATGTTTTGTTTGTGACTTAGATCAGAAACAAAATATTGACATATCTAATATATAAAGAGATTTTCAAAAAAATAAAGTAAAAGACCAACAATACTATAGAAAAATGGGCAAGTAATCTATATATTTCTCAGAAGAAGACATACAAATGGCACACACAATGAAACAAATTAAAGCTGTACTATGATACCATTTCTCATCTAAAATACTCTGTTGGCAGTCTGTGGGAAAATAGGCACCCGTACATTCCTGGTGGAAATGCAGAATGGTTCACTCCTATTGAGGCAAATTTGTCACTATCAGACAACATTAGATATGCATTTACACTCAGATCCAGAAATCCTATTTATAGGAATCTATTCCTAAGATGCACTGAAAAAAAAATACAAAAAGATGTGTCCACAATATTTGTTGCTGTACTATTTGTAAGAGCAAAATATAGCAAACTCTGCAGATGCCCATCAATGGAGGGCTGTTTGGTAAATTGGATGATATACCCAAATCAAAGGAACTCTGCACATATAAAAAAGAATGTAGACTATTTTTATATTCTATATGAAGTAATATTCAGCAAGTATTGTCAAGTGGAAAGAGCAACGTGGAAAAAAAAAAGTGTGTATCTTAAGTGACCAAATACAAACACACATTTATTCAGAGGAAAATTTTAAAAATACTAAAAAAAAAAAAACAAAAAAAACCCATCTAAAGATATAGGTTACCTATTGGAAAAATAGAAAATTGTATGAAGGGCACAAAGATAGAGGCTTGATTTCTTTGAACGAATTTTGTTTTAGAAACATATATACAAAATTAAATCAATGTGAAATTAAAATTAAAACAATGTAAATAAATGAGCCTAATTGTGTATGGAATTGATGACATAATTACACAGAGAAGAATAATTTCAAGTGATTTATAAGACATTAACTGTACATTCATAGTAAGCTATACACTAAGGATAAAAAAACTTGTATAATCCTACACTGTTTTTCAGTAATCATATTGTGTCTGTGTGGTTGTGTGTAGGTACATATTCTAAATATATGAATAGGAAATTATTTGCTTTGACATATTATATATAAAATGTCATTAAGAAAAAAATTTTTAGTATAAAAGATACAAATATCAAAGAAATTAAGTAAACACTTTAATTTTAATTTTGAAATGTAAATACCAAAATGAACTTATGATGTACTATCTTTGTTTAGTTATTTCTTGCCTCTTTTCACTGATGCCCCTATGAAATTATGCCAAAGCCAGTAACAATGAACATCCCTAGCCATTTAGCACCAAGATCATGGTCTTTAAATAGAGAAATGGCAGGACACCTGGGTGTCTCAGTTGGTTAAGCTTCCAACTTCGGCTCAGGTCATGATCTCATGGCTTGTGGGTTCAAGCCCCATGTTGGGCTCAGAGCCTGGAGCCTGCTTCCGATTCTCTCCCTCTCTCTCTGCCCCTCCCCCCGCTCATGCTTGCCCTTTCCTTCAAAAATAAATAAGCATTAAAAAATTTTTTTTAAAATAGAGAAATGGCTAATTCAGATCTATAGCATAAAAGGGAAGCCTGCAACATCTTGTCGATGGGAAGCAAAAATTTAACAAAGACTGCTGGGGTCTTGGTAAAAAGAACTCTAAAGCCATTAAGGAAGGATAATAAATGCACTGTGTGAAGACACAGTAAATATTCTAACACTTATATGTGTATAATGTCATTTTAATATAAAAGGATATAGAAAAGAAAAATTTCCTGGTCACTTGTGCATGGGAAAACTGCCAACATAGTTTGTTTGAGATAGGCTCAGTTAAATCTAATGTCCCATTTTATAAATGGGACAGAATTATCCAGAATGTTGTGTCTATCTTGGTCAAAGTTCCATGTGATCTTGAGAAGAATATGTATTCTGCTGTTGTTGCATGTAGTCCATAGATGTCAATTATATCTAGTTGATTGTTGATGATGTCGAGGTCAACTATGTCCTTACTGATTTTCTGACTATTGGAACTGTTCATTTCTGATAGAGGAGAGAAGTTTCAAACAATAATAGTGGATTCATTTCTTTCAGTTCCATTAGTTTTTGCCTTTCATAGTTTGATGCTCTGTTGTTAGGCTCATACATATTAAGAATTTTATGTCTTCTTGGAAAATTGACCTCATTGTTATTATTATGTAATGCCCTTCTTTATTCCTGATAACTTTTTTGATTTGAAATCTGCTCTGTCCAAAATTAATATAACTATGGTTGACCCCTGAACAACACAGGTTTGAACTATGCAGATCCACTTTTATGCAGATTTTTTTACAGTATGGTACTGTAAGTGTATTTTCTCTTTATGTCTTAATAACATCTTCGTTACCTTACTTTATTGTAAGGTTGTAATATATAATACACATAATGTACAGAATATGTTTTAATTGACTATTTATATTATTGGTGAAGTTTCCAGTCAACACGGGGCTATTGTTAAGTTTTGGGGGAGTCAAAAGTTACATGTGGATTTTTGACTCCATGGGATTTGGTGCCCCTAACCTCCACATTGTTCAAGAGCCAACTGTATTTCTATTTCTTTTGATTAGTGTTAGCATGGTATATTTTTCCCCATCCATTTATTTATTTTTTTATCTATATGCATCTTTATATGTAATGTGGATTTCTTGTACACAACATATAGTTGGGTCTTGATTCTTGATGCACTCTGAAAATCTCTATCTGTTATTAGGTGCATTTAGAGCATTAACATCCAGGGTAATTATTGATTTAATTGAATTAATAACTATTACATTTATTATTGTTTTCTATTTCTTGCCTTAATTCTTTGTTTCTATTTTTGTCTTCCACACTATTTCTGCCTTTTGTGTTTTTTTTTAATCTTTTTATTTATTTTTGAGACAGAGAGAAACAGAGCATGAGTAGGGGAGGGGCAGAGAAAGAGGGAGACACAGAATCTGAAGCAGGCTCCAGTCTCTGAGCTGTCAGCACAGAGCCCGATGAGGGGCTCAAACTCACAGACTGTGAGATCATGACCTGAGCTGAAGTCGGACGCCTAACCAACTGAGCCACCCAGGCGCCCTCCTTTTGTGGTTTTTAATTGAAAATTTTATCTGATTCCATTTACTCTTCTTAGCATATCGATTTATACTCCTTTACTTTTTCTCTTGTTACCATTTTTAGTACTTGCCCTAGGGTTTGCAATATACATTTACAATAATCCAAGTCCGCTTTAAAATAGCACTATATTGGGGCACATGGGTGGCTTAGTCTGTTGAGTGTCCGACTCTTGACTTCGACTCAGCTCCCAATCCCAGGATGATAGGATTGAGCCCTGTTCCGGTTCTGCACTGAGTGTGGAGCCTGCTTAAAATTCTGCCCCCCCCACCTCTCCCTCTGCCCCTCTCTCTTGCTCATGCACCCTCTCTCTCTGAAATACAAACTAAATAAAAATAAAAAATAAATAAAAATAAAAAATAAAATAGCACTATGTCATTTTATGGTTAGTGTGAGTATATTATAGTAACAAATAATTCTAATTCCTCTTTCTTGTTGCCAAATTAAAACATTATTGCTATTATTATTTTAAACAAGCTGTTATCTGTTAGATTAAGAATAAGAAAAATAAAAGTTTTTATTTTACCTTCACTTATTTCTTCTTTGATTTTCTTCCCTTGTGTAGATTCCAGTTTATGATCTTTATTATTTTCCTCTCTCTAAAGAACTTCTTTTAACATTTCTTGCAAGACATGCATGTCTACTGGCAACAAATTACCTCATTTTTATTGTCTGATAAATTCTTTATTTCTCCCGTTTTGAAGGATAATTTCACAGTTCTTTTTGTCAGGTTTCTCCTTTGTAAAGTTATTCTTTTGCTTTTCCTTTTTCTTGTCATGAATAAATGAATGTTTGTCCTTGGTAGTCAAATATATTATTTCTTTTTATGAATTTATTGTTTCTTCAATTGTTTAAGAGAACATTTTTCTATGATAATACAACTCATTCTCAAAACAATAGTATAATAGTATAGTATAATGATTTGAGTTCAGTTAATTTAATTATTGTCTATTACTTACATTAAAATAATATCCACCAATCCTTTCCCTTCTGCAGACCAACACTAATCAAAGGAACACTATGAGATATGTGGAATAATGCATGAATATTTTCTATATCACTTTCCCAACTAAATCCTCATGTTGCAATCAAAAGTGTAAGTGCTAGAAGTGCCTGAGTCACTCAGTTGATTCAGCCTCTGACTCTTGGTACTGATTCTTGGTCATGACATGACACCTGGTCATGATCTCGCGGTATGTGAGATCAAGCCCCATATCAGTGCAGATCTTGCTTGGGATTTTCTCTCTCCTTCTCTGCCCCTCATCCACTCTCTCTATCCCTTTCTCTGTCTCTCTCTCTCTCAAAACAAATAAATAAACTTTAAAAAACGTGTTATAAGTTCTTAGTCTTGAGTCAATTAATCTAACAATTTCAAAATTAGATTTTGTGAAATTAATTTTAGCCACTAAGTTTGTCTATTGAAACATGTGACTTCTATTTAAAAATTATTCTATGTCATAAGCTTATAACTTAGGTTAAATATTTATTAGTGACATGACATATAACGTACTTTACTCTTATTTCTACTGAGGAAACTCTTCAGAAATTGACTCAGATTTTCATAAATCATAGTTTTAAAAATTGCCTCAGTAAGTTATTATTTTGACAAAACCTCCTGCATTTCTGACATGGTTTTAGTGAGCAATACTATGTTCCTGTCAGGGTATGTTTACTACTTTCCAGGTTTTATTCTATTGCCAAGTACAGGTACTTAACCAAACAAAGAAGCATACATTTCTAGTCCATATCTGATTGACACAAGAGACGTTACATCAGGAGGTATATATCAGGAGGTAATATATATTATGAGGAATATTCTGTTTACTAATAAAGGCATATTGCACTCTAACCTTTGGATTTTAAGGCTTAAGGGAAGATATTTGTAATAAGCATATTAGAATTACCAGCTAAGCTCTTTAATTTTATCAAAACTGGTTTTCATGAGGACTCTTTGGAGTTTATATGCATATATTTATGGCTTACAAGCCAATTGGGTCTAAAAGGGAATTCTGTTTCACAATGTTCTTGGAAGGCACAATGTCCTGTTGGCTGCCACTGCTGCTTTTTCCCTTCTTGGTACCAATCTGACCCATCATTGCTTTCCAGAGTGAACAGCTTTTAAAAAAAATTCTGAAACAAAATCACTGTTGTGTTTTAGAGACACGGGGTATTTTTTCCTTTTAGAACTGCATATGGCCACCAGGAGGCAGATATCTATTACTTATTATTTATCAATATTTAGAAATACAAAGTAGAAAATAGAAATATAGAAACATAGAAAAATATAAAGGTATATTTTTATTTTTCACTTGAGACATGTACAAGAAAAGACTAGTTTAACTATTGTTAAATAACTTGATTTTCCTATCTGAGAAATGTGCCGTAATATAGAAATATTTATTCAAGGGCAATTATAGTCAGTCTTTGATTAACCAGAATATTTATTACAGAATTCGCTTTAGATTAAGAAGAAAATGCTTTGGGGCATGTGGGTAACTCAGTCGGTTAAGCTTCTGATTCTTGATTTTGGCTCAGGTCTTGATCTTATGGTGGTGGGATCAAGCTTTGGGCATGCAACCTGCTTGGGATTCACTTTCTCTCTCCCTCTGCCCCTCTTCCCTGCTCACTCCCTCTCTCTCTCCCTCTCACTGTCTCTCTCAAATAAACATTTCTTCTTTTTAAATACAAATTTCTTCTTTTTAAAAAGAAGAAAATGCTTTTTATTTAAAAATTATTATTTATAGCAATACAATTTTAAAAGTCTGCTTTTCTGATTGAGTAAATAGACTGATATGCTTCACAACCCCTGTGTATGCCTGTTGAGATTCTGAGGAATTGGGGACCTTTTTTCTTTTATTAATCAACAAGAAAATAACTTTAGTATGTATGAATAATGTGGGTTAAATTAATCATGTAATTATTACTGTATGGTGGAAATAGATATTTATTTTTTAATTTTTTTAAGTTTATTTTTATTTATTTTAAGAGAGAGATAGAGAGCAAGCTGTGGATGGGCAGAGAGAGAGAGGGAGACAGAATCCCAAGCAGACTCCACACTGTGGAGGGCTATGCAGGGCTTGAACTCAGAAACTGAGATTATGACCTGAGCCAAAATCAAGAGCTGACACTTAACCAACTGAGCCTCCCAGGCACCCCTAGATACTTATTTAAAGATAGTTTTCATGATATATCTAACTAGTGGAAGAGAAAATTCTTAATCTAGGAATTGTGATAAGAGGAAGTCTATAGATTGAAAGGGAGAATTATCTGGATGGTGTCTCATTACTCTTCAGAGGATCTTATGAATAATGGGAGGACCTTGAGATCCTAGACTAAAGTCAACTAGATTAAAAATGAGAAACCTTCCTTTAGTAAGCCAATCAATGTATACTCTATATTTTTCTTTTCTTTGGTCTCCTTGGTGTTTACCAGACTCTGCCTGATCTCAGTTTTATCAAGGGGAACCGAGAGGATATACTTTTGCCTGTACTTGAATCAGAAGACTAAAAAGAAAACAGCTCTCAGAGGTGCCAGTAAGAGTTGACAGAGGAAATCAGTGTCATCAAATGACTAAGCCTGTCTGGTGGTTCCCCCAGTCCTTCTAGTGCCAATCCCTCATGGCTTTACATTTTATTTTGTTATGAGAACTTATGTCTCCTTCTACTATTTTTTTTAACATTGTGACACTCCAAAGGTAACAGTTGTAAGAAAAAAAATAGACATGAACTTGAATTCACCCTAAGGCAGTCCTGAAATAGTTTCCCTTTCTCTCTTTTCTCCTGATTGGAATTTTGCTCTCACAATTTGGCTTTCCTCATATAGGCTAGAGGAAATGCTCTAAGTATTCCACTTGCTAGGATCCAGCTAAGCCAGGCTTTACCAGTCTGTGAGCTCTATGTGGCTGAAGATCATTCCCTATAGTTAAATTATGTAGTTAGCATCCTGAAAGTACCTGCTACATAGAAGAAACTCATTCATATTTGTTCAGTGGATGAATAAGTTAAACCTTTGTGCCATTGGGTGGCACTACTCATTAAGAGGTAGAAGAAGTCATTTGACTATGTTCTCTGAGTTATCTGAGACTGGGTATCTCATATAACAACAATACACCAACAGTAATGTTAATAGCTAACATCTAAACTAAGTGCCAGGCACTTTTCTCAGTGCTTTATATGTATTAACTAATTTGAACCTTTAACATTATTTTTAATATTTTTAAATGTTTATTTATTTATTGAGAGAGAGAGTGAAATATCACACAGGGAAGGGGCAGAGAGAGAGAGAGAATCCTAAACAGGTGCCACGCTGTCAGCATAGAGCCTGACCCGGGGCTTGATCTCGCAAAGTGTGAGATCATGACCTGAGCTGAAACCAAGAGTCGGACACCTAACTGATTGAGCCACTCAAATACTCTATAACATTACTCTTAATATTATTCAACATTGCTAACAGATGCTATTATTATTTCTTCTTACAGACAAGAAACTGATACCCGGAGTGGTCGAGTAAATTGGGGGAAATGATACATTTAGTTAGTAAGGAGTCTGGGTTTTGAGCCTATGTTATTAAATTCAGTCTCTCTTAAATGTATTTTCCAAGTGTTACCTAAAATTATCAATCATTTGGAGTTTCAGTGAATGGATAAATGAAAAATTCAGGGTCTCTCTGATATTTGGAGTGGTTGCCAGCTGGTGGCAACTGGGTATCTATCCTCTACTCCCTCTCCTGTTGTTGTTAAATGACTTAGTGGAAATCTGTAGTAATAGAGGTGAAAATTACTCTTGCCCCCAGTGTTATTTATGTCTTATGCCCCTTCATTTTTTGTTTCTTTTTTTTTTTAATTTTTTATGTTTATTTATTTTGGAGAGAGAGAGAGAGAGAGTGAGCAGGGGAGGGGCAGGGAGAGAGGGAAACACAGAATCCAAAGCAGCTTCCAGGCTCTGAGCTGTTAGCACAGAGCCCAATACGGAGTTTGAACTCCAAACTGTGATATCATGACCTGAGCTGAAGTCAGCGCTTCACTTACAGAAGCCACCCAGGCACCCTGCCCATTCTTTTTTTTTCTTATGCCTTTCTTCCTCCCCAATGCCTAAGGGTTGGTTATTCCCATACTTCAGGCAAACTTCAGATTAGTCTTAGAAGCCTAGATATGGGACTCCTTTCCTTTTTTTCTTTTTCCCACATAAAGTTAGGTAGGGCTAAGTAGAGTGTAGAAAGTGCTAGGCAGGGGGCTTAAGGAGAAAGCTGGACTTGGGAGGATGGAGATTGGAATGCAATTCATTGAGTATTCTTGAGGATTGTGAGAATTATGAAGCAATAAAATGGAGGAAAGTAGTGATATGTGAGCAGGAGGAGAGGAAGGTGGAAAGACAAAGTGTAAGTGAAGAAGCTCAAGTGGGAAACTTGTGGAATGAGGCAGGTGGGCCGAGAAGGAGGGAGTCAAGGAGGAAGACAACTGTGTTAAGATATTGTCAGATTGAGTCATGAAGGGAGAGAACAGATGGTCATGTTTTGCTATTTTCAGCTGCAAATGCTGTCTTTGCAAAGTCAGACTCATTCAAAATATTCTTGTATGGGCTGGAAGTACAACAAGGCACTGTTCTGAGAGCAGGGAAGAAAACAATACTGTGAAGCAATTGTAATTCCAACAAATGGCAGGCCGAATATTGCTGGATATTTAATACTTTGAGAAGTTGTTTACTTAGGCTTATTGTAGCATGGGACTCACAGATTCCATTTGCTTTTATATTTGCTCAGGTTGCTGGAGTTAGGAAATGTCTTAATGTTTTGTTTTGTTTTGTTTGATTAAGCCAATGAGGGAACACCTGTTGATGACACAAAGTCTACCTTTTGTTAGAAATGTACTTTAAAAGAAAGAAAGGAAGGAAGGAAGGAAGGAAGGAAGGAAGGAAGGAAAAGAAAGAAAGAAAGAAAGAAAGAAAGAAAGAAAGAAAGAAAAGAAAAGAAAAAAAGAAAGAGAAAGAAAGAAAGAAAAGAAAAAAAGAAATAAAGAGAAAGAAGGAAAGAAAGAAAGAAAGAAAGAAAGAAAGAAAGAAAGAAAGAAAGAAAAGAGAAAGGAAGGAAGAAGGGGGAAGGGAGGAAGGAAGGAAAGGAGGAAGAAAAAAAGGAAAGGAGGAAGGAAGGAAGGAAGGAAGGAAGGAAGGAAGGAAGGAAGGAAGGAAAAGAAAGAAAGAAAGAAAGAAAGAAAGAAAGAAAGAAAGAAAGAAAGAAAGAAAGAAAGAAAGAAAGAAAGAAATGTACTTTAAATCATTTGAACCTGGGCAGGTAAAAGACCAGTGGGAAAAACAAATGCTGTTTCCAAAGAACTGAATTTTATAAGACCAGAGGATCTGTGTGGTAATGAGAAGGGCTGGAGCAGAAGTTTGGGGAATTATGTACCGAGGAAAAGGACATTAGTTTGTGACTTACATTAAAGCCTGTTTAGCAGGAAATTGAAATCTCTATTACTGGTGTCACAAAACTGTTATCCATTTGATCTTTTGCTACTGAGAGAAGTAAAACTCAGATGAGAAAATGGGTAGATTGTGCAGAAAAGAGGGAAGAAGACCCAATCTTTGGGATCATGCACCTAAAAAGGGCTGCATGGAGACAGCTACTAGCGGTTTAAGGCTGAGTGGAGATAGGACCTGTGTGAACCAGGGGATATAATGGTTTGAAGGACCTGTGTTTCCTTGGGTAGAGATCCTCTAAGAGATAGATGGGTTGGCATGTGGTTTGTTATTTTTGGGGCTACCCACTGACCTGAGAATCCCAAGCATAGAACCTTGCAAAAGAGCAGCCTGCAAGGAGCATTAGCATATTAGGTGACAGTTCTGGGCTGAACTCCAGGGCCTGCTCTGTAAGAACAGATGGACATTCACCATTTTATTAGTTTCAGGGGATGCAGCCCTTTGCAGGAGGTGGTGACCAGAAGAGAACCTGATGAGGACTTCTAGAGTATTGGAATATTCTGATCTTTGATCTGGATGATGGTTAACTGAGAGTGTTTGTTGTATTGAAATATGGAAAACTGCACAGTTATGAGCACTTTCTAATATTTGTTATACTTCAACAAAGTTAGAAGAAAGTTGATGTCTTACCTTGCAATAGAGTCAAAATAGAGATGAGGCTAAGTTCTTAATATGTTAAAAGTTTTTCTGGTGGTTCTGACAGGAGGCCAGAGTTGAGAATCCATGAGAAAGAACTATACACGAGCATGCACCCCCTACACCCCTTTGCCTCAAAAGTCAGTCCTTTCTCTGCTTAATCCATGGAAAACAGAATAGGGCATATAGTTTGTGCCCTATGATACGTGCCCTATGGTATGGATGTCCCATAAAGTAGCTAGACCACTTGAAATGTAGCTAGCCTGAATTGAGATATAGGCATAAAACAGACCCTGGATTTTGAGGAATTGGCACAAAAATGTGTTATTAATTTTTATATTTATATATTTTTGTGCCAGTATTTTTGAAAGCAGTTGTTTACTGCTTTATTATTTTAATGTGACTACTAGAAAACATAAAAATGCATGTCTGTTTTGTAGAATTGTTCTATTGGACAGCTCTGGTGTAGTTGAAGGAGCATGGGAAATTATTATCAGAGAAGCTGAACATAGGTTTCAGTCCTGGCTTTGCAATACAAAAACTGCATGACCTTGGACAAGCCACTTAACTTCTCTGTGCCTTAGGTTGGTCATTTATAAGGAGAGAAGTATATTCATATTTCAGAGTAATTGTGAGAAATAGAGGCAATTTAATCAAGCATCCAATACATATTCAGAACCTTAGAAAAGATCATCTTTCTGTGGTGCTATAAAAAGACCTCTTTCTCTTATACTTGTGCCACATGTCAGCAGAGAAGTATGGTGCCTTTAAAAACTGAGGCGTGTGTCAGGGCATGAGTGGAAAGCATGGGTAAAGGACAGCAGCAGCTGCTGTGCCTCTTGTATGCATTTCTGCTGCTTCTCACTTTTCCTCTGACGTTTGGTTTTCTCAGCGGCTGGAATCTTAGCCTTGGAATACATCCTTGTGTCTACTTTCATCTGTTAGCCTACCTTCAAAAACCTAACTCTCAAGTTCAGGATTCTTCCAATTCTATGTTAGGCTCCTTGGCATGGACCTCCTCTTTGTCTCAGGGTCTTTGTGCCTGGAACCTGCTCGGATGCCCACACTCTTCCCTCTGAGTGATCTTGTGGAAGCTGGTCTGTCAGCTGCCAGGCACACCCTGAAGCCCTCAGTGGCTTTATCAGCTTCTGGGACTTCCAGGTCTTCCTCTTGAGGGTCTCAGATTTCTACTTCTCTGCCTGACCCAGTGTCTCACCTCAGACTTAACACATGTACTGTGTTCTAGCTAACTTGGAATGTTTGAAAAATATATGACCCCATGTTTTCCTACCTGTTTACCTCAGTTTACATCATTTTTTATTCTATCTACAGTGTCTGATCTCTTTTTCTTCAATGAAATAAGTATTTTAAGGAATCATTCTATTGCATCCTTCTCCATGATCTTTCCTGTTGAGTGACATTTCTCCCCCAGCATATGCATGAGATGTTCCTGGTTCATCTGTTATTGTTAATCATATTAAGATGAATATGTGATTATGTATGTACTTGTCTTGCCATTGCTATTTGATGAGTATACTTTAATAAGTCGTAGGGTCTCATGTGGCCCTGTCTTTGAATGGAACCACATTTAAAAAAATCTCATCTAAAAACCAGAACTAATTGAAAAGTATTCCCAATATTTGCATGTATCTCTTGGAAGGTCTAGTTCACAACCTATAGAAATGCTGTTTACTATCCTTTCTAAAATTTTCCTTGTTTCTTCATTGAAATCTCCTGTGAACCCTCTCAAACTGTCTTTTAGAAACCCCAGTTTCCGGGCACCTGGGTGGCTTAGTCAGTTAAAGCAAATGACTTCAGCTCAGGTCATGATCTCAGGGTTCGTGAGTTCAAGCCCTGCATTGGGCTCTGTGCTGACAGCTCAGAGCCTGGAGCCTGCTTCAGATTCTGTGTCTCCCTCTCTCTCTGCCCTTCCCCACTCATGCTGTCTCTGTCTCTCTCAAAAATACTAAACAAACATTAAAAAAAATTATAGAAATCCCAGTTTCATTGCTTTTGTAATTTCCTAATTCTTAGCTTTTTATTATGCAAACTGATTTAAACATATTAGTTAAATTTTTTTCTCGTGTATCTTCAGAAAAGAACAACTCTTGTATTGATTCTTCATGAAAAAAATCTTTTTCCTCTTATCAAGCTAACCTGTGTCTAGATCTGTTCTTCCAGTTCTGTGTTATAAAGGCCTAGGAATCACCTGAGCAAAAATAAATTCTCACTACACAGTGGAATTGAAGGAAAAATCCTTATAATAAGTGATAAAGTGACAATGGGAAAAGGCTGGGAATACTGCCAGAAAAAAAAAAAAAAAACCTATGGTTACTGTCACACGTTCCAGTTTCTACTAGTCAAAGATTATGTGATATTAAAAAAAAAAATTACTCCCTATTGCACCTAACACAGTGACTTAAACTTACTAAATGTTCAACAAATATTTCCTAAATAAAATTGATGATTTACTGGATTTTATTTAGGACCATGCAGGAAGATAGATTCTGTTTAAGTTGTTACTGCCTAGCTATAGCTATTTTTACATAACTTTTTGCCCTTAAAATTCATTGTTATATATTATTTTATGGGTTTTAAAGAATGTGTGGGACAAAAGAAAACTTAAAAATTAAACAGGACAGTCATACTGGTCACACTATCCTACTCAAGTGAAACGTGTAAAATTAATCATGGTAGCCAAAGTGCAAACATGTGTTCTGTTAGGAGCAACCTATATCATTTCCTTGGCCATTCTTATTTCTTAGTTTCAGAGTCCAAAAGCACACCGTCCTTCTTTAGTATTGCTAGATTTCAGTGTTAATTTGGTTACTATTTTTCTCTGTTTTCCAAAAGATGCAGTGTTCAGGAAAAAGACCTTAAGTTTCTGTACATAAATATCAGTGTCCTTTCCTTGACATGTTTCTTGGTCCCTTCGTATTATTTTCTCCTTTTTATTCTATGAATTCCTACCAAGTTCATCATATTCTATCAGAACGTTCATTTTTTTAGCCTATTAGAGTACATTATATTTTATTAGTGTAAAGCATATTCTTAAAAACTTGAGTGTCCCCTTCTGTAAAGACCAAAAATCTCCCCAAAGATCTTGTTCTCTGACTAATGTGTTGCTAAGACTAGGAGACTATGATACAACATCCTTTTTGGGGGGGGGGGTTATTCTTAGTTTTAGCAAACTGAAGGGAATTTATACTACAGAATGTCAAGAAATACCTTTACTAGGATCACTATTTAGCTGGAAGACTTACTCTGATTTGCTAATTTGTATGTATGTTATCCTATTGGACATCTTTTATCTGTATGTCCTATCAAATCTGTGTGACAGTGTGTGTGTGTTTGTGTAAATGTGCAGCATACAGTTTGAGAACCAAATTTAGAAATAGTTACGTTATTTTAATAAACTAGAAAAAAAGTGATAGAAATTAAGTTTTTATGTTCTAGAAGGCAATATTACACAGATTTCACTATTTTCAACTATCAACTGTTATCTCTGAATTGCACGTTTCCCTAATCAATGTGTAAATTTTGTTTAACTACATTGTGAGCTTCAGAAAGCAGACATTCATTTACAAATATTTATTGAGTATTAATAGACAATGAGGATACAGAGATGAATAAAAAAGGGCTGTTTCCATCAAAGAGCTCATATTCAAGTTGGAGAGATACACATGTAAACAAATAGCTGTGATCTAAGGAGATACATTTGCAGATAAGGTGTTAGGGAATCAAGAAGTATAGAATAGCTAATTTCTAGACTGGGGCTTCAGAATGGGAATGTAAGTCAAAAAGGCTCCAGAGAGTGAAATGGGACAGGGTCTGGAGGGACCAGTGAGAACTTGCAATAAAGCATAAAGAAGAACATCTTAGGAACAGAAAAACAGCTAACACAGAGCAAAGAGTTATGTAAAAGTAAAATGTGGCATTTATATTAAAAAGTTTTATCTGGCTAAATTTAAGAATTTTTTAAATTAGAGGAGTGAAACAATCAGATTTATGTTTTAGAAAGATACATGTCGTTGCCAGATGGATAGAAAGAGTGCTGGACAAGGCAGGTCCTAGTGAGCAGGCTATTGCATTATATTAGATAAGTGATGATTTAAAGGATTGTAATACAGAGGTACCTGGGTGGCTCAGTCAGTTGAGCATCTGACTTTGGCTCAGGTCATGATCTCACAGTTCATGAGTTCGAGCCTCATGTTGGGCTCTGTGCTGGACTCTGTGCTTAGAGCCTGGAGCCTGCTTCCGATTCTGTGTCTCCCTCTCTCTCTGCACCTAACCCACTCGGGTTCTGTCTCTGTCTCTCTCAAAAATAAATAAACATTTAAAAAAATTTTAAAGGATTGTAATACAGACAAAAAGAAGTGAGAAGTTTCAAGGAGTAGTTAAGAATTAGAATTGATGGACTGAAAATCAAACTGCAGAAAGAAGAGTTAAGAGAACTAAGAATTTGGATTTTTAATTTGGTTTGAATTTGGGAAACCAGTGCCTCCATATATGAGATCTACAGCATATGAAGAAAAGCAGTTTTGGGAATGGGGTCAAATATTGGATTTGGTGTTGGAATATTGAATTTTAAGATGTTTTTGGGAAATCCATATTGAGCTGGATCCAATAAGTCAGCTGATCAGGAGTGACCTCTGGGATTTATCATGGTAAAAGTGGTGATTGATTGTGTCGGTCAAGAATAAGTCATGTGAAGACTGGGATTGTAGAAGAGGAATAAATATATAATCCCAGGGAACCACAGTATTTAGTAGGGAGGTAAAGAAGGTTGAACTTGTCAAGGAAAGTAAGCAGTTGCCAGAGAAAAAGGAACAAAGGATTAAATGCATACATACATTCACCCAGAGGGTGGGAGGTGGGGTACTAAGGTAAATTAAGCATCTCAAAAAAGATTCCGTGGTGAATAGGATTAAATGCCATGTGGTAGACTATAAAACATACATGAACTATCCATTATATTTGGCTAGTAGGATTGATATACTCACTTAGGTTTAATTCAGAGAACTAGAGTGGGACTAGATACAAAGAAATTGAGTGGTTTTGCTTGTACATGGCTGCTGTGGAGAGGAGCTAGTGATACCACTGGCAGTCATCCTGGAGTATAATATAATGGAACACAGAACTCTAAAACATCACATCCTTATCTTGACCATCTCTCCATATCCAGTCTCCAGGTTAATGCCTAGATACGTGCAACCACCCCTATGTAGAAATGAGCACTGTAGGATCTGGGGGTGTAGCAAAAAAACCTTATGGGGAGAATATTCTGGAAGAGAAAGGGCATATCTATATGGAAGACTTGTGAATCTGGAGAATTTGTTTCTTAGGATACAAAAATTCTTTCCTTTAGGAGGCTTTATTATGTAGCTACATGAATATCAATTAGAATTATAGAACCACTAAGTTTTATTTTAGGAGAAGTTTGAGTCCTTTGGAACATCATCACTTTTTAATTTCCACATTGGCCAAAGCTTCAGTGACAATTACTGAGAGTCCAGATGCTACTGAAGACATTGTTGGTAATAAAAATTTGATTGGAAGTTAAATTGCAAAAGGATAAGAAATAAGGAAGAGAAACATGAAAACAGCAATGATGCCTATTTTCAGAAATACAAGTAGTGAAGTTAAGAGGGGAACTGAGAACTTGAGTACATTTGTGAAAAAGGGTAAAGTCGGTGAAGAAAAAAGGATAATTAACAGACCTCCTGAAAGAAAATGTTTAAAAAACCTCAGATGTGAAAACCTGTATCTTAGAAGTGGGAAACTTCCTGTGTACTGAGAGACATGACAAAAAAAGCTGTGCAGCACTTATGAGTAAACTGAAGTTGCAAATAATGAATGAGCATTGTTATAAACTTTTTACAGTCACTCTGAAGAAAGTAGAGTGAAGGCAGATGGCTTGAACGGTTTTGATTGGGCAGAGATGGCACAAAGACAAGAAAGGAAGAAAAGCAGGAGCATTGAGAAGGATTAACAGTAGATTCCAGACTGGAGGAGAGTTGCTAAGGAAATACTGATCTTGATAAAAACAAAGTAGATGTGGTGCAAACTAGAAAGTTAACCAGTTATAGTCAGATAGTTTTGTTAATTTTGACTTTATAGTGAGAGATGGCCAGGATCCCAAATCCCCACATTCTGGCCTAGATAGAGGCAACAAATATACACAGAGAAAAAAAACACCAGAGACAATACAAACTTGTTTTGCACTGGCTAGCATTTTGTTCCAAATCCCTGTGTACTGTTTTATCCTTGTGACCTGAGTAAGATGAACTTAAAAGATTTACATCCTGTTTTACCCCTTCTGCCTAAGACCTTGCCTGAACTCAGGCTGTGTGTTATTTGATGCTTACTTTCTCCCAAGTCCCACCTTGGATTCTGCTTGGTTTTTGCTGCCTTTATGTGGTAAAAATAATACAACGAAAAGAGAGCAACATCAAAACACAAGAAGTTAAACACTCTGCTTTTCTACCCCAAGATGTTATCCTTAATATAGTAAAATCATGGGTGTCTGTGAGCACTCCATTTTGTTACTGACTGATTTTAAAGATTTTTAGTCAGGTGAATAGGGCTGGTGCATCTGGAAACTGCATTTTTTCTAGATCAGTGATTGACAGGTTGTAGAGGTGAGGGTGTGGGCAGAAAAAGATGCCAAAGTTGCGCAGGGAGTTCTTTCAAAGGGGAAGTGTGTGTGTGTGTGTGTGTGTGTGTGTGTGTGAGAGAGAGAGAGAGAGAGAGAGATAGAGAGAGAGAGAGAGAGAGAGAGGGAATGTATATGGGTGGAGGAGAGAGTGTTGTAAAACTTTCAGGGGATTCTGATAAACACTGGTCTTTCTTCTGACTGAAAATCTTTTACTGCCCTACAGATGAGCAAGTAAGAACGATAGGAGTGATATTGGGGCTTACGATTTAACAGTTGGGTCTGGCAGATGATGAAGTCCAGGAAGTGGGCCACCAGAGTGGAATGGAGGTAAAAATTATTGGAGTAAATCCCAGAAAAAGAGGCTAGAATGCCGGTATGTCCACCACAGGAAGGCTTTAAACTTCTCCTTTATCACTCGCAGCACTTTCTCGGGATCAAATACATAGTGTATGTTCAATAAATACTCTTCATAGACTATGCACATTTCAGAAAAAAATGTATTACTTTTAATATCAATTATGTGAGCATGCAACATTACTAAATACAAAAGTCATACAAGCTCACAATGACTTCAGAGACTGCCACTCTTTAATTAAAGAACAATTTGGGGCCTATTAAGACATCATAAATCATAGATGCTTTCTTATTTTTACTTGGTAACTATACATTGTCTTCCTGTTACTACAAGCTTCACTCAGAAGCTTGGCTACCTGGCAGTTACATTTCTTTACCCTTTATTGCTTCTCTGAAGAGAAAGAGCAATCTCATTCATCTTCTAAAATGGTGCATTTTTCCTGTGTCTGAGTCAGACTCAAGTGTAGGGCATTTACAGCGAGCAGTTCTGGGGGTGTTGCCTAAAAATTGAAGGTTGCCTATTACCTATTGGAAAAACATTTTTATAAATTATGATAGCAGTATGTTGGCATAGGATGTTTACAATTGATAAAAGGTAAATTTGACAAGTTCATACTTATTGCAAATGAGTTGAAAAACTGAAACTGTCATACATATTTCTAGTTAATTAAACATAGCGAGTAGCATGGGACATAAAAAAATCTGAACCATGTTAAATTTATAGACTGCATGCCAGAAAAATATTTTGGGGCAAGTATAACACAAAAAATAAATTCTAATTGAATTTCTTTTTTTAAAAAAAAGTACACTTTCTGTGATCTAGTCACATCTGTGTCATTACTCATCTAGGTAACCTTGAGAAAGACAATTCCCTCTTTTGAGACTTAGTTTTCCTCTCTAAAACAATGGAGGATGAACCACTTCATCTCTAAATGTTCCCTTATAAATATATGTGCTCTATAAATTGGCTTTAGTTTTATGGCAGGTGTAGTAGAAAGCTCCTTGGAGACAGACCAAGATAGGTTCAAATCTTAATTTCATCATTTATTAGCTTTTTAAACTTGGAAAAGTTATAGTTTATTGAGACTTAATTTCTTAATCTGTGAAATGGGATAGTACTACCTTTTTAATCAAATTGTCTGAGAAACAATTAAATGGAAGAAAATGTGCTGAGAAGTTATTAGCATAATGTCAGTTGGTTAGTAGGCATTAAGTGCATATTATCAAACCTAATGTCTTAGTTTCCACCCTTTCCTCCTTAAAAATTCAATACCATGTATATTATTCACTTGCAAGAAAAAGATACTACAGTACAATTTGGAAGACACTGTGAACTTTTGCTGAGCAACATTTGTAGGTTGTAGGCATTTTGGAAAGTAGATTTTTATCTTCCAGCTTGGGAATGCCTCTGGGTTTGAATATAGCAGACAAAGTAGCAGTAAGAGGTCAAAATAATTCAAAAAGCTCCATATGACTTTGCAATTTAGCACTATTATATATTCAAAGACAAGCATGACACCACATGCATTAATAATAATATATCACATAGGAATATAAACTCTCCACATACACTCAGCACTAGTCTTACCGAAACTTTACAAAACTACATGAAATCAGTTTGGAATTCCACAACTTTAAGGATGGAGAGAACTTTACCTAGATTCACAAGAAAGCTATGAGAATAGTAAATGAGGATGTTGAAAGAGTGATTTTATGGGTTGGATGTTTTAAATGGACTATGAGAGATTGTCTAAAAAAGTCTCAGGAACCTCTTTTCCCACTTGTAAGATTATTAATAGGTGGATTTATTTGAATTTTAACTGGGTACTTTGGACCTTAATGGGTTAGAATGAAGTACTCTAATATTTAGTCTTCCTTCTATTTTATGAGAGACTCACCCTATTGACATTTTTTTCTAGTAATACATGATTGAGGACAAATGATACCCATGCCCTTATCCCACTCATTTGAAACATACTGTAAATTTCATCCTATATGCAGCTATAGAGGAGAGCTGAGTTCCCACTATGTCCATGGAGATTATCTATGGAGATTCTGCTTAACCTACTTCATATGGGACTCTATCTAAGACCTCAAGGATAATTAATTGGGCTCTTTATTATAAAGGGTCTTCCTGTTACTTATTTGTCCAGTAATCCATGAGCCACTGGCATATTACTGGTTCCTTATTTATTACCACTGATAAGTGATTTTATAATACTGACCAGAGGGATTACACAACTCACAGAAACTTTCCACATAAGAACCATGATGTCAAAACACAGCAGAGGCTATCAACAGTATTAATGAGGATTTTGTTAGCTTCTAATGATAATTATTATTGTATCAGAATGCAATTCACACTAATTATTAGTAAAAGTTTACAAACATTAAAAAGTGCATAATAACATTTGTATCTGATAGGGCTGAAAAAAGACATGGAAAACACAATGCAAGGGCTTTACTTTTGTGATTGGTGGCCACATGATTGCAAGATAATTTTTTCCATCTGTTACAGCTCCATGCAGATAAGTTGTCCTCCAAATTTAAATAGTACCATACAGCACTGAGAAATTTGATTCCATAACAAAATATTTCCTGTTCATAGAATTATCTTGTATTCTCTTTCCCACCATCTTGATTCTCCAAAATCCTCATAATTAAAAAATTTTTTAAATGTATATTAGTGGGAAAAGTTCTCCAATGGAAAATAAAACAAAATTTACAGATTGAATTCTGGTCTGTGCAGACAGCAAACAGACTGAATTCAAGTAAAATTCACATTAATGGATATTTTCAAATGCCTGTTTAATAAAGCAAAGGACTCTTGATGAATTGGTTAGACTTAATCCATCAACAGTGAATCAAGGGGAAAGATTAAGTTAAAAAAAAAATTGTGATCTATCCTGTGTACACCACCATACTGTGGAGAAGAAAAAAGGCAGCCCTTTTAAAAATGAGTGGTATAAAAATTCACAGTAACGTACATTGTTTTTGTTTGTCATAAGCAATCAAAGAAGGGGGCAGTGCTGAGTGTCTATATTGTACAATACAAAACAGTGTAAATAACACAGCAGGAACACACAGATACATAATGCTAAAAACAGTGCTTTCTGGATGGTTCTTTTACTGGGTGAATACTTGGACCAGAGATATTTAAACTCTGGGGTTCAACCAACCTTTTGCAATTAAACACAATTAAATCCTCTGACATTGTGAGGGGCCAGATGCTACAGGAAGAATCATCATCTAGGTCTGTGCTACTCTCTACAAGCATTTTATCATATGGTCAAGTGAAAGGATCCATACAAAAATGACATCCAAACACAAGCCACATGATTTCAACCATTGCTAAAGACAGAGGTAGAGAAAAGTCTGTCTGCAGCCACAGCCTCTGCCCTCATTTTTAATATGACAATGAGCAGATTCCTACAATGCAGCACAGCCATTTTTTTTCCCCCCTTTTCACTCTTGGGAACAAATTCATTCCAGCCAGGCCTGGAGATTTGAGACATTGTCAGCTGTTGATGAAGTTATCAAAGTGGGGCGTTAGCTTTCAGATTTTGCTGCTTCCCCTTGGGCTTCCCCACTTTGTTCTGTGGAATTTCGTTGTGCATCTTCTTCACCTTCTGTAAGAAACAATGAAAAAAGGGTAAAGGCAAATAAAAGCTATTTCTTATATTTACCAACTCTTAATATATCATACTGAAAATTTCAGAAATACTCAAAAAGTCATAAATTCTACAGAGACAAGTATATTTTATTGGTGATCAATTTCTCATGAAGAAAACAGTGTAAGAGTTTCAAGGGCTGGCTAATTCTGATGCTAAGAACTTGGGACAGCACAAAATAATAACTCAATTTTTATAGTTGTTAGTGATCATCTATGCTTTTGATAAATAGCCAGGAAATCTCAAGGTCTGGTGATGGCACTTAATAGTTTCACAGATTGCAGAAATCAGTAGTGATTTTAGGCAGAAATCAGAAATGAGAAGCAACTCTACCATTTCACTCCTGTCTTATTTTAAGAAATATTTAAAAATTTCATTTTCCATTATTTATAGTACTTGTTGATAACCCAGCTGATTTCTCGGAGGTTTAGTTAATTAAATTAAAAGCAACAGTGGAGGATGAAAGGACATTATGTCAGCTGGTCGGTCCCTTGCTGAACAGTTATCATGGCCTCTGGTCTGCCCTTATAGAACATATGTACAATGCCAATAAAACCAGCATCCTCAGCAGCAATCTCAGCTCATGACATAGCAAGCACTGAAATTAAATAATGCTTTCTTTTCACATTAGGTAATTTTATCTAAAGTTCAAACTTACAAGCTGTAGGCAATCCTTGATTCAAAGATTCATATGTTTGCATGTATTAGTTCATCATTAAGCAACCAATAAATATTAGTGGATAAAATATTTTTGGGCGTTGCAATAACGTAAATTATATCAATGTTTGCTAAATGTTTGTTACCATAATTCAAATGGATAGAAGTAAGTGGACTGTTCCATTTATTTAGGTGGAAATGTTGAAAGGCAATTTCTCTTTTACTCTTAACAAGTATACACAAAACATTTCACTATACACCATACTTCCAGAAATTAAAAGCAGTACATAAATTATATCTATATCTATATTCTTATATAGATATATTCTGTTCTAAAGGGGTTCTCGGGGTTTACATTATATATTATATATCATGTTCATAAACTACTTTCATTATTACAACAATGAACAACCTCCCAAGATGTGCAGATGGCCTGAATGTGAGATGTGTAGATTAGCATGCAACAAGAACTTGATAAATAGGAAAAGCTCTTAATAACCAAAGTAATGAAGTCAAATTAGGGCAGATGCAAGACAGTAGAATATTTAAGGATGAAAGTGACTGCATAAATACAAGATGAGGTACTTGGTTCCCATGAGGCTTGTGATTTCTGGGTGTCTGGGGACACTTCCCAGGGCTTCTTAGCATAATGCTGCAATTACAGAGGTGTGGCTAAATAGATGCTTTTTAACAAGTCATGGTAAACATGGGACAGCAATATTGTTGAGTGTAAATTAAAAAGAAGTTGAAACACTCATGAATTACAGAGGACGTCCCTTACAATACTCAGCTACTGATATTTCGTTTGTCATTATATGTCAGTGTTGTACAGTTGCTATTTTTAGTTCTTCGTACTTAGAATAATAAAAAAAATTACTACTGCTTATATTTTGCCTGATTCTGGACTTTAGGATTTAAAAAGAAACAGAAAAATTTTCAGGAGCCTGGAGAATGGCAATTAACACTTAGAAATGTTTAGAAAAGAAGACATTTAGAAGCATAATGATATTTGAATTATTTTAAACTGTTTAAAAATATAAAATATAAAATTATTTTATTATATTTTTTAATATAAAATATCAGTTTATTATTTCATTTGCTATATACCAAGTTAATATATTCTCTTGTATAAGAAAGGTCTTGATGCTGTTGAGTTTCAATTTCAGTGAGGAGAAAAAGAAGAAATGTAACTATACTATGAATATATTGGGAGTGGCTAAAAATAATGCATATTATTTAGAACAGAATTTTAATATACAAATAAAAATATAAATCTTATAAAAGAAATTAATTAGCAACTTCTCAAAGACCACAGAAAAAATTTTACTTACCTCATACCACCAAATTACAATAATTCCCTAAATCCTTTCTGAAGTAACTTCTGGTAGTAATAATAGGGAAACAACAAAACCTAAAGTATACATAGGTCTGTATATTCCAAGGTGGTGATGTTAAGTTTTATTTTCAATCTGAATTTTAAAAGACCAATCTGTGACCTGCTGACCTTTAGCCATTGAATAAAGTACTGTCCCTAGGTATCTTAGGGTAATGTTGCTGTTTCATTAACATATACTCTGACTCAGTTTTCCAATAACTGGAAAGCTCTGCCATAAAAATTCTAATAGCAAAGAAGTACTGAATAGTTATCATGAGTCAGAAGCTGACTTTTCACGTACACAACACTGTGGTTCCTTAATTGTGAACTCCTCTTTTAATTTTAAAGGTTATTTTTGCACAAGATTTGTCAGAGAAATACATTTAGCTTTAATACTTGCAAAAGCTATGGATGAAAGAACTATTGGGATTCATTTAAATACTCAGAAGTACTTTGACATCTACATTTGCTTTACTTTTCCATTGGTAAAGTTAGATTGCTTGGGTAAGAAGAGCGCCAAGGCCCAATAATAAGACAAATTTTCCACAAACCCATTCTATTAAGAAAAGAAAACTGAAAGATCTTATTACCTAAGACATTGATATAACAAACTATTTTACTCCCACTCAATAGAATTGATCCTGGAGACCCTTTTCCTTTGAAGTGGTTATTGAAATGTTATAGGTGGCCAATACTGTCAAAGGTAGGAACTCCAACTTTGTTAAATATTCTACATAGAAATTTCAGAGCTTTTATAGAGATTAGGATTAAAAAAAATTTTTAACCTTTATTTATTTTTGAGACAGAGAGAGACAGAGCATGAGCAGGGGAGGGTCAGAGAGAGAGGGAGACACAGAATCTGAAACGGGCTCCAGGCTCCGTGCTGTCAGCACAGAGCCCAACGTGGGGCTCGAACTCACGGACCGTGAGATCATGACCTGAGCTGAATTCGGCCACTTAACCAACTGAGCCACCCAGGCGCCCGAGATTAGGATTTTTTAAAACCCATGTGCTTTATTCATTGCATTAGTAAAATCAGATTAAGGATTCTGCATTTGAGTGGGAACCCTATAAAGAGAAGTCACTGAAAATGAAATAGGAGTGACTAAGGGATTAGTTCCTGACTTTTATCTTGTCTAAGATTGTTTATAACTCTACTAAATTATTTTCAAAGGTAGTTTTTCATGTTTTAATCCTACGCAGTGAAATGGTACAAATCATCTCATGTTCATAGAGAGATGTGTGTCAAACAACTCACCTGTCTTGTTGATATCAAGACCCGCTAATTTCAAGGCTAATTCATTGCTGTTGCCACTTGCAGAGGAAACCAGGATATCATGTATTGCATTTCTTCTACCTGTTCTTCCAGAAGCAATGAAATCTGCATATGTAGTTTCCACATCAGTCATTGCTAACAAATATCCACATAGCAGGGACTACAAAACAAAGAAAAACTAATAGGTAAATATAATGTTGGTCAATGATAACATTTAACAAAGATGCTTGTTAGCTTACTGGTCTACAATATGAATGTTAAATAGTTGTCTTGCTTTCATGTTCAAAAAGCAAGTAATGCTTTAATTCTTGATCAAAGGTCAGGGAATTTTTTCTGTGAAGGCCTGACGGTAAATACGTTAGGCTTTGAGGGCTATATGGTCTCTATTCCAACTACTCAATTTTGTGATTATAATGCAAAAATAGTCAAAGTAAATGTGCTAAATACATGTAATAAACACACTGTGTTTGCAAAAATAGGAGTAAGAGCAGATTTGGCCTGAATACCATAACTTGTATTGGTTTAGATCATAAAATTCTCCTTCTCTAATATCACTTTAGTCAGTCTTCAACTCCAGAGAGAACTTGAGATCAATGGCATACCAAAATTGGGGGTGGAATCGAAGTGGTCCATCCTAGACATAAGCAGAATGCAAGTTACACTGTCTACAGACTCTAAGAATGATAATGAAATTGACCAAAATTCAGTTTGCTTTTTATTAGCACCATTAGCCAGCAAGTCTAATCAATGTCAGTGACCAAATAACTGCCCCCAGTCCAGGAGAACAGCTCCCTTATGGTCCCCCTTGTTAAGTCATTGTTTGAGAGGAATAATAATATTTCTTGACTGAATCTTCGAAATAAAATTTTCAAGTTTAAAAAGGAGTCAATGAAAGTGAGTTTCCCCAAACTTGTGATACACATACTTAATTAAAGACTTAATGCAAAAAATATTTTCAAGGTAAAATATGATATGTGTATTAACAGAAGACCACCAAATGCAAATCTTTTAATATTTTCTGTTTAAATTTATGTCCTTCCCTAAACGTCAAAAGAGGAATGGGTAGGGGGCGCCTGGGTGGCGCAGTCGGTTAAGCGTCCGACTTCAGCCAGGTCACGATCTCGCGGTCCGGGAGTTCGAGCCCCGCGTCAGGCTCTGGGCTGATGGCTCAGAGCCTGGAGCCAGTTTCCGATTCTGTGTCTCCCTCTCTCTCTGCCCCTCCCCCATTCATGCTCTGCCTCTCTCTGTCCCAAAAATAAATAAACGTTGAAAAAAAAAAAAATTTTAAAAAAATAAAAAAAAAAGAGGAATGGGTAGTAACATATAAAGCAATAAACTTCTGTTGTACTAATTTGTTGAAACAGAACTTGAAAATAACATAATTTCCCTCCTATTCCTAAACATTCCAATTACATTTTACTGTAGTTTAAGATTAAAAACGCATCAATGGTCAAAAGAAAGGAATATTTTCAAAATGTAAGAAATATGGGGGAAGCAAAAATGGTGGACCCCATACATCATCATGGGCATGCACACTGGCACTCTGAAATAACTTGATGCCATCTACACTGTAATTTATTTAGGATGGCAGTCAGTAAGTAGCACATTCTTTTAGGTTTAGTTCCCCCAAAGCATATTGAGGAAGGAGCTGTTCTTTCAATCTGGAGAAAGTTACATTTTGCTTCTTTAAGAGGAAGCTGAAACAAGAAAGAGGGAGGAATAGCATAATACAATTTTGAAATAGGAAATATATGTATACTACATGCTTACCGTGACTGTATTATGGATAACATTGCTTTCCATTCACTCACTATACCTACCATTATTTTGTAAGGGAATATGCTTTAATGGTTATTTTATTAAAATTTCAAAATGCTCCTCAAAAGATCCTGGGTTTAGTCACGGAGTGACTTTTGAAAATCACTCGACCTCCTGGTCTTCCATTTTCTAATAAGTAATGGGACAGCTGAATGGCATGATAGTTAATAACAGCTCAAGTGAAGCTGTAAAAACAATGATCACTCAAAACTATCGCATTTCTAAAATTATGAATTTGGAGATTCCCTTTGTGGCCATAACCACCTACCATTTTTTCCCCTCTTACTCTTAATGAATCTGTTCTTCACACTGGTTAAATCTTTAATTCCTTTAACTTTTTTTTTTAGCTTTCTTTAGGTCCAGTCTGGATCAATTGCTGACCATTTCATGTAACTTCTTATTAGCCTCAAGAAATCCCTTTGACCTACTCTCACCTTGATTTTCCTAAGCCTCACCTAGGAAAACAGCATGGTGCACTTTCTCTGATCTCATTACCTGGGTAGCTAAATGTTACCAGGAAAAGTTACAAAATTGTGCCAATTGGCTCAACTGAAAATTTTTGACTCTATTATTAGTATACACTCTTGGTTGTTCAGAAATTCTTTTGTTCACCTCTAGTTGACTCCTCCTTATGCTTTTCTCTGTGGGAAGGATTCCAAATGCTTCCCAGGCCACACAACCAGATACCCCCTGCCTTAAGAGATGATTTTGCATCTTCTTTCTCTGAGAAAATGTAGGACATCTGCTGTAAATTCTCTTAACTTTCTTCCTGTCTCAAACACATTTCTCTGTAAAATGCTATTCTTTCTTTTCTAAATGAACTAGCCGCTCTCTTTCTAAGGCATTCTCTTGATTCTGTTTCTTATCACCTCCTGTAGGACCTTGCTCCATCCATAATTTTTTTTCCTCAATAATTTGAGTCTTCTTTCTCCTCTGGATTTCTCCTGTAAGTTTGTAAGCATGTTCAAGTCCCCTTACTAAAAAAAAAAAAAAAAAAAAAAAAAACAAGAACAAAAGCAAAAACAAAACAAAACAAAAATCAAAACAACTAAACCAATCATTTAACCAAATATTCTTTTCTCAATCTTTATACCTCTTTGCACTACCATCTCTTTCCTTTATTAAACTTCTCACGAGGCGCCTGGGTGGCTCAGTCGGTTAGGTGGCCGATTTCGGCTCAGGTCATGATCTCATGGTTTGTGAGTTCGAGCCCCGCGTCGGGCTGTGTGCTGACAGCTCGGAGCCTGGAGCCCGTTTCAGATTCTGTGTCTCCCTCTTTCTGACCCTCCCCCGTTCATGCTCTGTCTCTCTCTGTCTCAAAAATAAATAAACGTTAAAAAAAAATTAAAAAAAAAAAACTTCTCACAAGGGTTCAGCTACTTTTATTTTCTCATTTTCCTTGAACAAACCTTTAGAATTGCCATATTCCATTGGCTTTTATGTAGAATATTTTATGGAGATTACTTTGAAATGATCTGTATTAACATTAAGTAACTGATTAATTTTAAAATTTCTTGCAAGTGCCCATCCTGTTTGAGCTCTCTACGATATATGACATTGCCAGTTACATTCTCCTTGAAACTCTCCCCTAGCACATACAGCAAACTACAGAGGCAAGATTATTATAAGTATTGTCATAAGCATTACTATAGCTATCTGTATTTGAATTTAGATTTTCCATTTAGTTGTTATGCTATATTTAATCTTCCTGTACTTAGTGTTTCATCTATAAACTGTGATAAATATACTTAGTTCTCAAGGTGGCTATGAGAATTTATGTGGATCATGTATCTAAAGAGCCTAACACAATGTTTGGCACCTGGTGGGTAGGTGCTGATATAAAATAAACAAACAAACATAAATAAAACAATAAATAAACAAACATAATACAAACAAACATAAATAATATGCAAAACAAACATAAATAAAACAATCTGTCATCTTACTATCCTGGTTTGGCACCTGGTGGGTAGGTGCTGAAATAAATAAATAAATAAACCAACAAATAAAACTGTCATCTTACTATTCTGGTTTCATCCTATTTTGACTTTTGTATTCTTCACAAATTTCTTTTCCTAGGGGACATTTTTATAGGAACTTAGGTCAGTCCTTGACCTTTTTTTTTTTTTTTCTTTCTAACTTGAATAACTCATCTAATCCTGAGGCTTCTGATTCCTCACTAGGGATAATGCAAAAGTATGCATCTCTTTTTCCCAGGCTCCTCACACACAAGGTCAACTGCCTGCTAAATAGGTATTTTCACCTGGTTTTGCATAAGCATTTCAAATTCAATAAAAAAGACAACAACAAAACACAAATAGAGTAAACTGGCCTCACCAATACACTGTGTTGGAGCATACTTTTGCTTATTTCTCTCACTTGATATCCATGTCTAATAACTTGCCAAGTCATATTGATTTTTATTTGATGTCACTCATATTTACTTTCTGTAAAACAGGAAAAGCTCATCCTGGGGTTATAGCTGAGTTTTTCCATAATCTGGAAAGAACCCACTTTTGTTGCTTTAACTTCAACAACTAGCTCTCATACTTTGTATGTTGCTGAATAGCATACACTATTTCTCCAGAGCTTCTCTGCTGGTGTATTGCTCAAGTCTGTTATTCCACCTGGAATGCCTTCCTCTAACAAATCTGCTCAGTGAAATGGATTTAGCCCTCAAAATTCAGCCAAATGCCATCTTCTCGCTGTCTTCTTTCCCCTGTCTCCTCAGCTGGCATTCCCACTGGCCTTGATTTGTGCCTGTACAAGGCACTTAAATTCTAAGTAGCACTGTCTTCTTCTAGACAGATCATAAGCTCTGACAAGACAGGAACTACATTTTAATGTTTTAATTACATACAATTCCTAGTAGAGTCCTTTGCACAAAGTCAGTGCTAGATAAAAGTATCTTGCATAGAATTGAACAATGAAGAAGAAATATATTACATCTTTCATTAGTAGCCACAGAGAACCTCCCTCTTCCCTGTTTATACTAAATTACCAAATCCTAAAAATCCAGAATTTTTCACATGTACATGATCTGAGGACTTGAGAGTTCTATGGTCTGACCATCTTCACTTAACAGTTAGTTAAGTTCTGGAATGAAGGTCTAGAAAGTCCCAGTTTACTTTTTCTGTTTTACCAGATTGCCTGTATGCGAGTAAGTTATGAGTTTGGATAAAGATTTTGACCTTGGAGTAGTTTAATGTTATTTAGTTATAAAGATATTTTCATTATCTACTCTATCACCAATTAACCAACACAGTATCTAGGTTCTACATTACTTTGATGATTTAGAGTTTCACATGCACATCAACCTAATAAATGTTATGTCATAAAAGTTTCAGGAAAGGTGAGTTACAGGAATAAATTCATCCCACAATCACTGTTACTGTCTTTCACGCTTAGTCTCTTTATGGCTTTTTAAAACTCAGGCTTTTAAAAAAGCACAACTGGTATTATTTCCCATCTGATAACAATGCTATGATGTATGCAAAAATATCCTCATTTTCAGATGAAGAAAATAAATCCCAGAAATAGTAAGTGATTGCTAAATAATACACAGAACTATGACTTAACCCAGGTTGATGGGTTTTGCATAAAAAGGTACTGTATTTTGCAACAAAATCCTTTTTTTTTTTTTGCCATTATCATTTTTCTTGGTAGACTGTCATAATAATACATGTGCCTGTGGGGGTTTAGTATCTTATTCACTTTGCTAATAGTAGTTTGAAGGAGATTTGAAATGTCAAGAATGAGATAGAAAAAAGTGGTGACATTTTCCATGAGAAGATATGAATTAAAAAGAATGTATACTGTGCAATGATTTATATATCTGGGAATGTTAAAAGATCCTGGCAGTATTTCTATTTATAAAGGGGGGAGCCAACAACTTAATTTGAATTTTCACATGGTATTTTCTTGGTTAAGGAGATTTGTTTTTATTTTATTTTATTTATTTTATTTTATTTTATTTTATTTATTTATTTTTTAATTTTTTTTTTCAACGTTTATTTATTTTTTTTTGGGGGGGGGGGACAGAGAGAGACAGAGCAGGAACGGGGGAGGGGCAGAGAGAGAGGGAGACACAGAATCGGAAACAGGCTCCAGGCTCTGAGCCATCAGCCCAGAGCCCGACGCGGGGCTCGAACTCCTGGACCGCGAGATCGTGACCTGGCTGAAGTCGGACGCTTAACCGACTGCGCCACCCAGGCGCCCCTTCACATGGTATTTTCTTAGGTAACATGAACATGAAATAAGAAACAGGGTTATGACATATGTAAATGTATATTGTGCTCACCTTTAAAATGCGTATATATGGCTTTCAATTGGATTGAAAGACACTAATGATGATTGTGAGAAGAGTTTATTCCTATAAACTTCTCCTCTCCTTAAGCACTTATGAAACATATTTACTAGGTTGATACGCTAAGTACTGGACATTCAATTATGGTAGCCATTATAATTATTATTATAATAATAGTTATCACAAAAGTAGCATTTCATTTTTATTACATTTTATTTCTCCGGACAATAGACTTATTTTTCAGTAAAAAGAAAAATAGCTGACAAATAGCATACATATAAATACATGAATGAACAATACAATTATATTTTTAGACAAAATATATAGATTCTATGAACTCTCTTTTTTTTTCTCTCTCTCTCTCTTTCCATGATTATATTTCTTTTAGTGAATTCCCCTTAGGTGCTCAAAAAGAGTTATTTTTACATGCAGGGTAGCTATGTTATTTTTGCTTTCAGTTAAACATTTAGACACAGCTCTTCAGTTTAGTGCTATGACTATCAGAGACCGGAAATATCTTTTACACTGAATACTCCACTGTATAATGACTTGTAGTTTTGCTTAGATATTTTGGGGAACCTATTGCCAAATGATTATGTCTGATTAATACCTACCAAATAATGATAAAAGTTTTAAAAACATCTAATAAATATCAGCAGCTGGTAGATGTTTAAAAGAGTAGCAATTAGCACACATGGCCTTATAAAAAAAACTAATCAGAATAAAACCTGCAGGGGCGCCTGGGTGGCGCAGTCGGTTAAGCGTCCGACTTCAGCCAGGTCACGATCTCGCGGTCCGTGAGTTCGAGCCCCGCGTCGGGCTCTGGGCTGATGGCTCAGAGCCTGGAGCCTCTTTCCGTTTCTGTGTCTCCCTCTCTCTCTCTGCCCCTCGCCCGTTCATGTTCTGTCTCTCTCTGTCCCAAAAATAAATAAACATTGAAAAAAAAAAAAAATTAAAAAAAAAAAAAAAGAATAAAACCTGCAAAATTGACCAAAAGTGGGCTTCACTAGAGTTTCCTGTTTATGTTGCTTTAATTAGAATTTTGTAGATAGTACAAAATGGTAGTACTGGATACAAACAAGATAAAATGTTATTTTTTTATCCAGTTATACAAAACAGCCAATTATTTTAATATTCACAGTCTGATTAGAGAGAGAGAGAAAGCATTTTATTACTTAAATGCACCATTTAAAGTTAGATTAATTAAATTATAAAACATAAATTTCCAAATATTGATATCTAAAAATCCAATAAAAATTCATAACTAAGAAACAAGCTTGCTTTTTCTTTCCCCCTTCTTAAAAAAAAAATCTTACTTTCTCACTCTTTAAGAAAAGAAACAGTATATTGGTATTCTAAAAATTCTTCATTTCTATAATGGATTTCTGAACTGAGATTCATGATTCATGTTGGTCTTCCCCTTGTTTATGCTCTTTACCTTTTTAAATATCATATGGACAAATTATTTGCAAAAATAAACCAAAAGATTTTACCTTAACAGATTTTACAGATTTAGACAGATTGCAAGAGGATAGGAAAAGTATGTACTTACGTCTCCTATATTAAACAAATTGAAGCATTCCACACAGATGTGTATCCTAAAAGAAGTTGGGCCTATGAAGCTGCTAAAATGATTTTTATAGTGACATTGAGTCATGAGCCAAATGGTGACTGGGTAACATGCTAATTTTACTCCTGTAAATGGGGACACATGAAATGAGACTCACAGACTTGGAAGAAAGAATGGAGAGAATGCCATCAGCAAGCACTGAAGTCTTCTCTCTAATATGAATGGTATGATCTCTTTTAAGTTTAAAAGAGAAAGAAAATTCTTCCTGTCCCATATTACAAATACAATTACATAACTTCTCAATTGTTCTTTATGAAATCATGCAACGTGTGTTAAAAGCCCCTGAGTAGTTTACTGTGTGCTTAGGGCTTAGTCTACATTAGTGTTTCTGAAGCATTTTGGTCTCAGATATCCATTACATTCTCAAAAATTTTTAAGAACAGTAGTGAGTTTTTGTTTATGTGGTTATATCTGCTCATATTTACCATATGGTATTAAAATTGAAATTTTTAAAAATATTTATTAATTCATTTAAAATATAAATAATAAACCCATTAAATGTTTCCATAAATAATATGTTTTTAGTGAAATATATATTTTTGAAAGCAAAAAAAAAAAACTAGTGACAAAGAATGGCATTGTTTTCCATTTTGCAATTCTCTGGCTTAATTTTGTAAATGTCTGGCTTTATAAAAGACATCTGGTTTCTCATGTCTGCTTCTGCATTCAATCTGTCTCAATATGTTGTTTTAGTTGAATTATATGAGGAAAATCTGGCCTCATACAGATTTTTTTAGTTGGAAATGTGAGGAGAGTTTTAATAGCCTTTTCAGATGATTGTGGATTTTTTTTTTCTGCAATGTGGAATCTGTAATCATATCAAATACTTTCCATACTCTTTTATTGAAAGTTATTGTCTACCTTGTACTTTAAATGGATCTTTGCTTATGCTTATTAAATAAATATATATATATATATACACATACATACATACATATGTATATATATGTATGTATATATATACACACACATACATATGTATGTGTGTATATATATATATATATTTTTTTTTAATATCAAGCATTGGTCATTTGGAGGATATTGGTTCACTAGGTTATACAAAATTGCCAAACGGTACTATATTGTACAATATCACATTTGTTGGTAACACCACCTAACTCATCAGCAAAGTCTTCAAGAACTGGGAAACTGACAAGGTCACAGGGACAGATAATAAGTTTTTCAAAATTATAATTTTTGTTTGAAAGCTCAGATTTAATCATTGGCAACAGACACAGTTGGAGTTTGCTCCCCTTGAAGTGACAAGCTCACTTTGTTCATTTTCAAGAATATCTCTGCCAAATATCCAAGTTTGAAAAACCACAGTTTGCCTGTTAGTTGTTCTTTCAAGTAAAAATGGTGATTTATGAAAAGTGGCTAGTTCAGCTCTCAACCCAAGTTGTCACCCAAGTACTTGACTTGAGACAGCCATCTACTTTGGTACCTGGCAGAAATGCTTCATGTGACTTTCCATTTCATCACAAAGAATATTCAACAGATCTGTATTCGAGGGCCAAGATTTGACAAAATTAATATTTTTTTACTGCTTCATCAAGTATATCTGTAGGTAAATCTAGTATTCATAAAATATTAACTGTGAGTGTATGGTGGTGTATAAGAATACCAGGGTTACTAGTGGAGTTTGGTGTTGCTGACTTGATTCGTGCTAAGGTGCCAGCAGTTTTTCCCACCATGCTTTTGCACCATTTGTGCCAATGTCTGCCAAGTAAAAAAAGCAAATATCATAATTATGAAAATAATTTTGAACTTGTGAACCTACTGAAAGTATCTCAGAGACTGACTGAAAGGGTTTAGGAGACCTACAGGAAAGTTTCCTAGAAGGAAACTCTATTATAATGAATTGTAAAGAATTTTGCAAAGAATTTAGCAAGCAAATTGTTCATTCCTAAAATATTCTGGAAATATCAGCTGTTTTATTTCCATGCTAAGTACTACCCATCTTTTTCTCTTTTCTTTTCCTGTATAAAGGTACTACTTATTTATCTAATTCAGGGTTAAGATTCTAGTAGCTTATTCCCAAAAAGCAAGCCCTTAATCTCACAAAATCAGAGGGCTTCAGACTAGGTCTCTTGAGCTCAAAACAGAGTTCCAGAACTTGATGCTGCCTCAATTACCTTTTTCCTTGAATTGAACTATATTCTAGTTATACTTGGAGCAAATCTCAGCAAGGAAGAAATAAAAAGACCACAGCCCTATAAATAGACACGATTTTAAAAATTCCACAAAAGTCTCCTCTCTTAAGGTGTAATTCTAATTTCTGCACCAAGTCATGACATTACATGCTCTAAAGTATCATTTGGTATAATAGGGACAGGTATTGCACTTCAGAAGAGTTTGGATAGTGTCCTATCAAAAGCATACTTTCAAAAAGTAATCTCATATACTGATTTATATCACAGAGAAGAGGCAACATGTATTAACTAGGTGAAGCCAAACCTTTTTTTATTCTGATTCCAAGGCAGTGATCTTTTCATTACATTCAAAACATTGCTAGAATGCATTTTACCCAATATGAGAAAAAGAATAGAAGGTCTTTTGATGGTTTTCACAATAAGATTTTGACTATTAGAGATGCTATGCCATCGACCTTCATTGTAGCAAGTTCTTCAATTTCTCCCTGATTTTCAGTATATAAAAAAATTCTCAAGTTCAAAAAATTTCCAATTATTTGATACTAATGATTTTTCTTCTCATTCTTCTCTCTGTTCATCAATTCATCTCTGATCTTAGTGATGTGATAATTGTTACTCTTATGAAGGCATAAGATATATATAGATATCTGTATAGATAGATGAACATAGATATATATATTTCCTTTTTTAACATGGGCAAATTTTCAAATTGTTTTTGTAAATTCATAATCTAGTAATTTGTATCATTACTTAATTTCTTGTCTGATTCAAATCTGTTTTTTTTTCCTTTCCACAATACTTAGCAAATCAAAACTTTGTAATGAGAAATCTAAGCCTAAAAGTGTTATAAAGCCAGAAGCACAGGGTATATTCCTTTAGGAAATAGTTTCACTAATTAGGCAACAAGTGACCTCAAAGCTACTCATAAATCCCTTTGTTCATTTTTTGCTGACCTCTTTATCATCCCTAACAACAGCAGTTTCTTTATTTGTCTGTGCTTCTCAAGTCTTATTTATATTTCAAATTCTTTCAAATTCTTACTCTTCATAGAAAATCTTGCCTAATGACTCTATGAAAAGATCAAGGTCATCCTATATAATTTTCTTCAATTCCTCTTTCTTTATCCTCACATCAAAACTGTCCATCTCTTTATTCAAGAGTCTTTTGCCCAACATTAATATCTGGCTGGTGTTTTTGATTCTATCTTCTCTCCCATTATTGTTCCTTCAATTTTGCTTCTTTTCCCTATTTCCCTAATGCCTATAAAATTGCTTACACTTCCCGTGTTATAAAATATATTCCATTTTTTAACGCTGTATGTTCTTTAAGTCACTCACTTGTTTTACTTTCATTTCCTCCCAAACTTATAGGAAAAGAGGTAGATACTAATTTTCCCTGCTTCCTCTATTTTTCTTTGCAGTTTGACTTACGTTATTTATCAATTTACCAGAACTGCTTTCTCAAAGAAAAAAACACAGATTAATCACAAAATTCAAGGTTTTTCACAGTAATCATCCCTATCAAACTGTATACAGAATTTTACATTGTTATTTCTCTTGAAATGTTTTCCCTCCTTTGGCTACTGTAGTTACTGCTGTTAGCATCCCCATAGTCTTTTCCTTAAATTTCATCTTGCTGTTTCCCCCACTTATCTCTTAAATAATATTTATTCTTCTTGTTGTTGTTCTTTATGTTCTGTTTGGTAATCCCATTTACCCCAGTAGTTTTTTTTTTTAATGTTTATTTATTTTTGACAGAGAGGGAGACAGAGCATGAGCAGGGGATGGGCAGAAAGAGAGGGAGACACAGAATCTGAAGCAGGCTCCATGCTCCAAGCTGTCAGCACAGAGCCTGACATGGGGCTCAAACTCACAGGGCGTGAGATTGTGACCTGAGCCGAAGTCGAATGCTCAACCGACTGAGCCACCCAGGCTCCCCTACCCCAGTAGTTTTAACTGCCACTTGTATATATAGAGGACTATCAAATCTATGATTTGGGGGCCTGATATTTTTCTAAAGTATAGCTTGAGAATTTTTATTGCCTATTGAAAATCCACCATGATTGTCTTCAAAAACACAAATTCAGTAGGTTCAAAATGGAATCCCTTTGCTGTATCTCCACCTCCACCTCCAAACTATTCATTCTTCTCATTATTTTAGTGTATATTACCACTATTTCGTCAGCCACCTACGACAGATATCTTAAAATTGTCTTCAATTACTCCATCCCAATAACTACTCACATCTCATCTTTGCATCTAATAATTTTTCAAACCTCATTATTTTAATTCTGTCTATTCAGTGTCTCTCTTACATTCTTCATTTCCATTTTTTCTCTGGTCACTACCTTCATCATCTGTTTCTTGACTATTGGAATTATATGCTTACTACTTACTTATCTAAACATATTCTTCTCCAATTTATGCTTTCCACTATCACCAGAATTAACTTTATAAAACATAAAGTACTCAAAAATCTTCAATGGTTCCTGGAAACCCACTAAACATAGTTAAAATTTTTTGCATGGTCTTCTAGAATTTGAAGCCAACCTACTTTACCTTTCCCTACAACTACCTCTCTCATGCATATTAAGTTTCATTCATAGCTAACATTTGCAGTATGTCTGGTGTTCTTATGGTTTTCTAATCCTGTTTTCCTAACCTAGAATGCCCTTCTTTCCCAATAACAACAAAACCCTGGTGATCTCTCAAACCAAATTTATAAACTACACCCTTTTCCCATCTCCAGGTATAATGAATAATGTATTACAGTGTTCATTTAATTTGGCGCTATGCAAGAATTATTATTTAATTATTTTCATATCACTCTTCTCTGTATAATATATTTTTCCTGAGATCTGGGTCTTTGAATTTTTAGTCCCTAACAGTGCTTGGCACAGGATTTTGTATATTGTTCTTATATCTATAAGAAATATTTTGTAGATTTTTAAAAATTATCTTACTCAAAATCCTCATTAGTTAAGTAAAATTATCAAGGTTATACCATTGTCAATAGTAAAAGTAGGCTGAGGAAGCATGGTTCCTTATTTTTATTCAGTTCTTTTCCTGTCTTGAAGACTTTTCATAAATTTAAGGAGGTGAACTATAATCATTTCCTGTAATACACTTTTTCTTTCTGTATATTCTTAATTATAACAGGATTAAAAAAAATAACAGCAATAAAAAGCACTCTAGAATTCCTAGTAATCTGTCCTATTTTCACTGTGCTGAGGGTTACCTTTTTTCAAGGTGTTTTTTTTTTAATATATAAAACATATATAATTAAGTAGCAAATTAATGCATGGAATGATTTGTTCTGTCCTCTTGTTAGAGCTTTTTACATCATTTACTTAATATTTCAAAGGGTTTATAAATCATTTATCAGCTAATCTTTGCAACATCCCTGCTGAGACAGTCAATTAGCTGAAGAAATACTGCTGGTTGGCAAGTGACAAGTAATATTACTTGCACATTATAGATGAAGAAACTAAAGCAGAGAGAGGTTAATCAAACTGACCATGTCTTACACAGTCTCTGGTAGTACTGATGTCAGAATGGAAGCCTGGGGTTATTCACATCAAAATTATAAAAGCATTAAAAGCCTGGGGCTGGTGCTGTTCTTTGTTATATAATACTTTCTAAATCTTTTGTCTTTTCTCCTCCTTTTCTGGGTCTGTATGATTGCAAGGAGGAAAGATAATTTGAAAATCTATACCTTCTTATTGAACTAAGACTGTTTTTTTTCTATATCAAATAAATATTTAACTTTTGAAAGGATGTTAGAACACTGACACATTTCTTTTCAAAATAACTCATTCTTAACTTTTCCATCTTCAAAATAACAATGAAAGGTCAAATCAAGCTCAGTAGTATTTTCTGGTCTGCTCCAAGTTGTAACAATGACCATAAAAAGAATGAAACAGTTATTGTTTACTAGTGTTTTATCAGTAATAACAAAATATCAGCTATTTGCCAGATTCCATACTAAACAGTTTATTAGAATTATATAATTTAAATTCTCAACAACTCTATCAAGTAGAGTATTCTCATTATCTCAATTTAAAGATGAAATAACAAGGGTCTGGAAACATTAAGTCATGAAACTGGTAGGTAATTTAACCACTTACAAAACCAGTATGCCATTTAAGAGCATAAGAAACTTAATTTTCTGTTGATGGTTTGTCAGCAGTATTTCTTTTAAAAGTATACAAACAGTTCACATACTGTTTTGAGGCATTACTTTATAGGATGGCATTTTATTAACCTCCCTACAGTACCTTGTTTTTTAATATTATCATCTGATACACACATTAAATGACAGTACCATCCCTTCCTTGGTTTCTATATTTGTTCTAGAAACATTTTGCATTCCAGCTCCCACAGATCTGGTCTACTCATGCAGGTAATGGTCCTCATCTTTAGCCACCTCAGTCAGGGCTGTTCAGGCTTGTGACACTTACCAGGGACACTTACCAGAGTTTGAGAAGGACTTATTAAATTGACACCTTAAAAAATGGTTTCAAAACATGAAAAAAATCTGCAATATTGTGATAAAAACTTGTCTAACTAGTTTTTTTGAACACTAGTATTTGTGCAGCTTATCAACTATAGTGTTGCTCAACTCTCATAGAGTTAGTTATCAATAAATTACAGTGACTATGTGATATGGACACTTTTTTTTTTAAGTTTATTGTGTGTGTGTGTGTGTGAGAGAGAGAGAGAGAGAGAGAGAGAAAGTGGGGGCGGGCAGAGAGAGGGAGAGAGAGAATCTCAAGCAGGCTCTGCACTGTCTGAGCAGAGCCTGATGCAGGACTCAATGTGGGGCTCAAACCCCCAAACAGTGAGATCATGACCCAGGCCGTAATTAATAGTTGGATGCTTAACCAACTGAACCACCTGGGAGCCTCTGATATGGAAACATTTTAATACAACTGATAAGATGTCATGTGAAGCTTCCAAAAGTGCAGTTGCCTAGGACTGAGGAATCTTTAAAAAAGGCCCTACTCACAACGAACTAGAAGTGACTTCAGTAGGAGGCTGAGGCAGAGATCTTGGGCCAGGGAGTGAAAAAGCAGGCCTACATTGGAGAGAGCTGTCTAGTATAGGAGAGCCAGGAATTTGACTTTTTGAGTGAGGAGCATGAAGGTAGGTAGGGGGCCCTTCAGTGAGAATACTGGGATTGCTTCTAGAATTCTAACTTAGATGAATGACAAGATGGCATTCTTTGGTAAATGCTAAAGGAAAAGCAGCAGCAGCAAAAGTCTAAGAATGGCACGTTAAGGTATCACAATGCCACATTTAAAGTAATTTGGCATTCTTTTCCTTTCTGCATGAATGAAAATGCATTAATTGAAACCCACATTTACACACATGCTAATATTTGCTCTTCCGCAATCAAGTATTTTCTGCATAATGTCTAAATATCTATTCCAACTGAAATAGTACTTAAGCACTCCAATACTCCTTTTTTCAGCCAAAAAGAAAAACAGGTGCTATGATTATGTTTCCATATATTTAAGTATATATATCATCATTGCCAATTCATCTGCTTTGCAGATATGAATTTTCTATATGGTATTCAATATCTCCCTTTATTGAAAATGTCCTGTTCAGTATATTATAATAAATGTTTTTCATATTTATTATATGTCTGAATGTTATCTCTTTATTAATGGAATGAACTTCAGCACAATGTTTAATACCGGTTTTTCTCTACCATCATTATATTTTAAGATTTTCCATACATTACTATGAGATTTTCAGATTTATCAGGCTTTTTGAAGTCAGTGGGATAGGCTCCAGAGAGAAAAGTGAATGCTAAAGAACAGAAACATGCATTAAATACTTTAACAAATTAAGAAAATATTAATGTAGCCATTGAGAAATATATGTGATATTTACGCCATATACAGTGGATATATAAATTGATAGTTTCAAAATGAGGTAATACACAGAACTATATTAAAATATGAATTTTAGGGGCACCTAGTAGCTCAGTGGCTTGAACCTCTGACTCTTGATTTCATATCTTGAGGTCATATCTCACGGTTCCTGAGATCCAGCTCTGCATATGGCTCTGTGCTGACCATGTGGAACCTGCTTGGAATTCTCTCTCTCCCTTTGACTCTGTCCCTCCCCCTGGCTCTCAAAAATAAATAAATAAACATTTAAAAATAAGATATAATACAAATTTTAGTAACTTTTTATAAGGTGAGAAGACAAATAATAAGTGCCTTTTTGTCTAGGAGACAAGTTGTTATTCTGGAAAACCTCATGACATTTTGTAGATTATCAAAATCATTTTGCTATCAATATCAAGCATCTCTAATATCAACTCTATTATCAGTAGTTTAAATTATCATTATTACTCAATTGCATTATTAGTAACATTTAAGAAACTATTTAAAGTGGTAAACATTGGTTTTAATAAATAAAATACTACTTATGAAGTTACAGTAAACTGAAACTAAGAGATCTCAAGAGGGTGGAGAGTTTCTATTTTTGTTCGTCTTCCAAATTTCAGAGAAGGATTATATGTACAGTGTAGGGTACTAACTAAATATGTAACAAATAAACTTTTAGACTTTATTACCTTGTGGTATAAATTAGGATTTCTTTTGTATTGACATAACTAGAACATTTTTTATTTCAGCACTATGAATTATTAACGTCTTTGGCTAATTTCCAGAATGTCTGTGTCATCCAAATTTATTTGAATGTTAATTAGGAGACCTCATGCTTATCTTCTAGGCTTTCACTTTTGCAAATCACTTCGTTAATTCACACCAACTTTTGATAATTTATAGTACAGCCAAATAGTATAAAAACACATAGAAGCATTTGCCAAAGAACTCTAAGTAAAACAGGTCTCAGAAGACAAATACCATATGATTTCACTCATATGTGGAATGTAAAAAAAAAACAATTCAATAAACAAGCAAACATAAAACAGAATCATACCTATAAATACAGAGAACAAACTGATGGTTGTGGGCGTGAGTGGGCAAAATGGATAAGGGAGAGGGATATAGGAGATATAGGCTTCCAGGTATGGAATGAATAAGTCACTGGAATAATAGGCACAACATAGGGAATACAGTCAACGATATTGTAATAGCATTGCTTAGTGACAGATAGTAGCTACACTTGTGGTGAGTATAGCATAATGTGTAGAGATATTGAATCACTATGTTGTACACCTGAAACTAATGTAACATTGTATGTCAACTATACTCAAATAAAATAAAAAAGAATAAAAAAAAACAGATCTCAGATATGAAAATAGAGCCATGCTTGGTTATACTGCCATCGAAGTGCCTCAGCTGAAGTGAGACCTTCAATCCTGCTGCGTGTATAAATCACCTAGGGTGGCTTTTAACCTCACCAGTTAAAACCTCACCCCCACTATTATATCTGATTTTTGTCTACATGACAGTAATAATTTTTTGATTGAAAACTTTATTTCATTGGTTCCAAAGGCAGCACAATAGTTGATAGGAAATGGGTGTATATGTGTGTGTGCATATGTGCACACACACAATCTCTAGTGCCTTTAAAATTATGGGACAGCGTTAGGGCACCTGGGTGGCTCAGTTGGTTAAGCATCTGACTCTTGATTTCAGCTCAGGTCATGATCTCATGGTTTGTGATATTGAGCCCCACATCAGGCTCTGTGCTGACAGTGCAGATTCTTGGGATTCTCTCTCTCTCTCTCTCTCTCTCTCTCTCTCTCTCTCTCTCTCTCCCCTCCCTCCCCCACTCATGTGTGTGCATGGTATGTGCACACACTCTCTCTCAAATAAACATTTAAAAAGTTATGGCACAGGGTTAATCATAAATATTCAGCTAAATTCCATTTGTCAGCTTATTAAAGTGCAAGCCAACAGAGAAAATAATTTAAAGACAAGTCTTGTTTTTTTATTTATTAAAAAAAAAGTCTTGTAGAAATCATTAGGAATTTAATACAAAATAGTGGAACACAAAAATTGTGTTGCTTTGTTTACTCCCTAGTCTGTGGCAATGCAAACAACAGAAGTTAACCTGGAATTTAAATTAAGTTCGGTTATACTGTATTAGGTATAGCCAAACATTAACTTGCCGTTAATTTTTTCCAAACAAATCACATTTTTGTTCTCTTCTTTTTCTCCCCATCTCCCTTGGAGTTACTACTTACTCTACTCCTTACCATATTGCCCCTAACACTTGTCTCCTCTACTAGACTGTGTTTCTATGCTTATTACTATTCAATAGTTCAACAGTAAAATACTGTAAATGTAGGCAGAGGCATTTTAAGAAGCAAAGAAAATGCCCTTACACATTTTTAACATAGAAATATCATATAGAAAAATTTTAAAAATTTAGTATAGCTAAATTTTACAGATTGTTTTCAACCCTCTTAAAGAAGTAAGGGGGATAAAGCATAGAAAGAATGTGTTGTTGAGGGTGATGAAAATAAGCAGGTATTTCTTTTTTTTTTAAACATTTATTTATTTTTGAGACAGAGAGAGACAGAGCATGAGCAGAGTAGGGTCAGAGGGAGGGAGACACAGAATCCGAAACAGGCTCCTGGCACCGAGCTGTCAGCCCAGAGCCCGATGCGGGGCTCGAACCCACGGACCGCGAGGTCATGACCTGAGCCGAAGTCGGACGCCCAACTGACTGAGCCACCCAGGCGCCCCGATAAGCAGGTATTTCAAGCTACTACCTGCCATCCATGTTCAGTGGATTTAGAAGACAGAGGTTTGAGTGCCATCATTATTACTTATTTACCATTTGATGCTAGGCAAAATACTGAATTTCTTGGGCTTCAGTTTACATGACTCCAAAATGTGGGTTCCCAAACTGAGAAAATACTTCAAAGCTTTTCTAGGCCTAAAAGTCACCGACCTTAGTGTCCATGTGTCCTTTATAAAGGCCAAGTTTTCACAAAAGATAGTATACTTCTAAAAGCTTTTAGAGAAAGGAAAGGCTATATTTAGAGAGTCTGTTGAGTGTCCCCGGGTGTTCTCAAGTCTTACTACTATTTTTAGCCAGGTGTAGGCCAGTAGGACGACATATTTGCTTTAACTAATGACTGTCCAGTTTTCTTAGAGTCAAAGGTAAGTTTTTCATTATTCCAAATGCTGACTTAGTAAATTGTTGAAAACAAGAATTATTTCAATTTTTTTACTGAATTGGCCTGCTGTTCCATGGTCTGACCTGAAACGTGATTTAAAAGTTTGTATTTCGGTTTGGACAGACAGTCTTTATCCTGCTGTTTCATTATAGACATCTTACAGGATAAACACGTGCAACCGTTTTGAGTTCCTGAGTCCAAGTGTTCCTTATAGTGTTTTGTTTTGTTTTGTTTATGAATTGCAGGCCAATTTACTCCAATTTGAATGCAGGTAGGAATTTATAAATTTCTTCAAGAAACTATTTTCATTCTTATGTATCATATTGATTTTATTTTAATACAGAGAAGACTTTACCAGATTCATAGATATTTCATAGATATTTGATAGAGCAAAAAACAAAAGAAAAAAAACATCATTAGGAAAAAAACCCAGAAACCTCAAATGGAAAGTGATACAACCAACAGAAGTATATAGTGCTAGTAAGAGTAATTAGCACATGTAGACTGAGAAGCAGACTATCATTGTAAAGTTTTAACTATGCTAGTTGCCAGCAGGAGGAGGATTACTTGACTCAGAAATCTTTTCCTTTATCTTTGTAATTTTTTTTAATAATCTCAAAACTAACAGAAAAGTTGAAATGACAATGAAAATACACCCAACCCATTTAAGAGTAAGTTGCCAACATAATGCACTGTCACCCTCAAAGACTTTAAGATTTCCTACAAACATATATCCAAGTATAATCATGAAAATCAAAATCAAGAAATTAACATGACACATTACTACCATGCTATCTAATTTTCAGACCCCTTTTAAGTTTTGTCGACTATCCCAGTCATTTCCTACAAAATAACAGAATCAATCCCAAGTCCACATGTTGCATTAAGATATCCTATCTCTTTAGTTTTTTAATCTGGAAAATTTTCTCATGCTGACCTTCATAACTTTGAAACTTTTAAAGATTACAGACCCAGATATTTTGTGGGATTTAGCTGTTTGTATTTGTCTCATGATTAAATTTAGGATATATATAGTTGGAAGGAATATCACAGTAGTAAATCTCTATTCTTAGTGCATCCTATCAAACAATTTTGGCAAACTTTTAATTTATACCCTTACTAGGATATTAATTTTATGTATTTGGTTGAGCGGTGTCACCCAGTCTTCACTATAAAGTTATTTTTTCTCTTTCCCTCATTCATAAGTTTTATGGTAAGGTACTTTGTGAGTATGTAAATATCCTGTTTCTCATCAAACATAATTTATTAAATTTAATTATTTACATCAGTATGAACTCATAGAGTCTTATTTTATTCAATGGACTATAATTTGTTTCTATCATTATTTATTTTGAGACTTAGATTGTTCAAGATTTGCCCTGTGGGAACCCCTTCAATTTGGTGTATATGTCTTTGGGTGTTTCACCGTTCTTTTTTTTTTTTTCTTTTTTTTAAATATTTATTTTTTGAGAGAGAGAGAGAGAGAGAGAGAGAGTGAGCGGGGGAGGGACAGAGAAAGAGGGAGACACAGAATCCGAAGTAGCCTGCAGGTTCCAAGCTGTCAGCACACAGCTAGATGCAGGGCTTGAACTCATAAGCTGTGAGATCATGACCTGAGCCAAGCTGGATGCTGAATTGACTGAGTCATCCAGGTGTTCCTCATCATTATTCTTTAACATCTTCCTTATTTCTTGAACCCATAATATGGTCTACAGTCATTTTATATTTTCTGTGCCCTAGCTTTGGAATCAGTCATTTCTCTAAAAAGCTATAGTTCCTTCAGTTGGAGACCTGTAATTTGAATCAAAGATCTGGACACTAGGTGTGCTCATTGCTATTGGCAAGCAGCAGCCCCAGGTCCTTCAAACAGACAGAACTAGAGCATTTATGTACATATATACGTACACACATATGAAAAAACATATTCATAAACATTTATATGTTCATGTACAAATTCACATTATATCTGTGTTTATTTCTCTGTCTGTGTATTGAAAATCATGAGTTCACATTAATATCCTTGATCCTCCTTTAACACCACAAAGTTCATTCTAGTTCTGTCCTTTCCCTATTTTAACACCTTCCTCAGATAATGAGAAACATTGATTACCGTATCCTTAATATCCTTACTTATTGGATCAATCTCCCTGTTAAACACATTCTTATAGCTGACATTCTCCCATCCCATACATTTTCCTCACCTAGTACAAGTTATGACCATCTGTATTGAGTAGTTGCCATGACCACTTCTTCATAAGGATGTCCTTCTCATGCCAATCAGACTTCAACACTTCACACTTTTGCAGACATCCTTCTCACCCTTTTCAGGCTCTGAGACACAATGCCAAAGCACTGTGGTTCCCTGCATGCCCACCATCCCCACACCAGCAAAGGCTAACTTGATCTCATCTAATAGCTTCTGGACTAAATTGTTCAAGAAGGGAAGGGATAAGGAAGTGGATGAGAAAAGAAATAGACAAGTATTTTTCTTCCCTAAACAATATTTGAAAAGGTTCTTTATTCAGAGAATTATAAAGACATTATGAAGTATCAGCTGAAGAACTGAACCTAGATTACATATTTTTACATATCTATATCCTTTAGCTATATCTATGACACACATGTACACATAATTTTATAGCAAAAAAATATGTAACAAAAATATATTTTAATACACAACAACACACGTATATATAGTGCTATTTGACTGTTAACTACCAGTCCATTTCTATGAATGGATTTGCAAAACTCCTAGCTTGGGATAGCATCTATATTGGTTCTTATTGGATCCTCTTCTTTTATCACTTAGGTTTTAAGTTCATCTGTTTGGTGAGTCACAGTTGCATCTCATTAGTGAGTTGTACGATCATTGGTAATCATGTCTGGTCTCCATGTATCTTAAGAAAATACACCAGCTCGGTGTCTCTCAAAAGGCTGTCTGCAAACCATTTGCAACAGAATCAGTTGAGGTACTTGTTAAAATTCAGGTTCTTGGATCCTGTCCTAATTTCCTGCTCAGCATCTCTGTAGAGGGTAATGGATATTTGGGAAACATCTCAGCTGATTCTTACGCATTAAATACTGAGACTACGGTGTACCTCACATGTCTATAATTCTTTAAAGCTCACTGTTTAAAACACATAGGTCTTACTAACTATAACAATTTTGTTTTAGCTCTGTTAGTTCACATTTGTTATTTAACCAACTTAGACATTGATAGAAATATGAATAGTCTCCAAAGTAAAATATATCTATCTTATGCAAAAATATCTTCTACAAAACGTCTCCACAGAGTGAAATATAAGTGCCTTCCAAGATCTTGTTTGGAGGAATCTTACAGATTTTCCAAAATTTAAGGAGTGGCAAATGCAAAGGCCCTGATCCCGGGAAAACCATTACAAAAAGAAAAATCCTGAAGGAAAGTGTGTGAGAGGATAGTATTATAAATGAAGAAACATTGAATGCATGTAGGAAATGTACAGCAGCTTAATTTTTACTCTAAGAGTGATGGAAATGGGTTTTTAGAAATAATGTGATCTGATTTATGTTTTTTAAGATTGGTCTGGCTATTGTACTGAATAATAGACTATAAGGGTTGGGGCAAGAGAAAAAACCAGGAGACCATGGAAGAGGCTGCTTATTGCGTTAGATAAGACAAGCAATGGTGTCTTGGAGTGAGTTGAAGATGGTGAGAGGTAGGTAGATTCAGAATATATTTTCCTGTTAGACCTGGCATGAATTTCTCATGGACTGGATGTGGGAATTGTGGGGAAATGAGATTTTTAAGGATGATTCCAACATTTTTGGTCTGAAAAACTGGATGAGTTATGGAGCCAGGAAAAACTGGAGTGGAAGTGGTGAATCAGAAGAAAATATTTAGTTTTACCTGTTGACTTTGAAATGTCTACTATGCATAGAGTGGAGGTAGTGGGAAACTGAAATAACGAGTCTTGAGCTTGGATGAGTGGTTTGGGTTAGAAGTACGAATCTGGGAACCACAGTCATCTACCCATTAAAGTGATGGGACCAGTTTAAAACTCATGAGTAGTGAGTGTAGATAGAGAGTGAAGAGGGAATGAAGGTTACGGCATTCTAAAGTTAGACACTGAGGATGGAGTCATGACCAGAGTATACTGGTAAGTAATGACAAGTGAGAAAGGAGGAAATCTAGGAGAGTATGTAATACTAGAAATTATGAAAGCTCATTTTCCAAAATTTCCTATGTTAAGGGTAAATTAATGCTTGATGTTGTAAAATGAGCTTTAACAAACAGAAAAGCAAATAGTTCATGATTGATTGCAGTGTCATGGGGAATGGAAAAGTTGTGAAAAGTTAGGTAATTTTTAAAATTTTAACAATTTCGAACAATTTTAAAATTTTTAAACAAAAGTATCCATTTTAAAAATTAGTGCACCATCTTTATACATATTTTGTCTTTGTGTCTACTGCAGCTATAGTATGCTATAGGTGAGGGATGAAGAATTATAATTTATACATTAAATTTATGGGAAAAGGGGGAAATCCCTACATTTTTTATAGATTTTTTGTAGAATTCAAGAGTGTTATAGATTTTGAATCTCTTCATATTTCAAACAGAATTTTCTTTTTTTTTTTTTTTAATTTTTTTTTCAACGTTTTTTATTTATTTTTGGGACAGAGAGAGACAGAGCATGAACGGGGAAGGGGCAGAGAGAGAGGGAGACACAGAATCGGAAACAGGCTCCAGGCTCTGAGCCATCAGCCCAGAGCCTGACGCGGGGCTCGAACTCACGGACCGCGAGATCGTGACCTGGCTGAAGTCGGATGCTTAACCGACTGCGCCACCCAGGCGCCCCTCAAACAGAATTTTCTAAATAATCATTATGATTTTAGAATCAGAACAAATCTTATATATAAAATGACTTACTTGAATGCATTTATTTCATTTTTATAGGTAAAGACTAGGACTCAGGTTTTTTGGTTACCAAGTATAATTTCTTATCATAACACATTATTTAAAATATATAAATAATTTTTAAAAAAAGAGCTTACCAGAATATTTTAAGTTTTTTAGAAAATATTAAGTAATTAAAGTCAGAGGAAATAAATCTCATGAGGATTCATTTACAGAAAGAACTCAGAATAGGGTAAGAAAAAGTAGGAGATGCATTTCCACATGGATAAATATGAGATTTTTAGGAGAAAATAATTGAAACTACACTTAGAAGGGCGTAATACTAGCTGAATGAAATAAAGATAACTATCATGGGAATAGTCGATAATTTTGAAGGTGGATTTTGAATATGAAGGCTGATACAGATTAATATGTGATTATAAGAAAGACCAACAAGGTAGTGGAACAAGGGCTTCTTCATTCAATCATAGTTTACTAGTAGTGAAGGGAACTTTGGATACTGTGGTATGTGCTACTTTAGGACAGTAAAGTAAACACTTAATTAAAGAAGTAGGTTATGTAAAATATAAATAAGATTCAAAATATTTGTGAAAGGGGGTGCGTTGATGGCTCAGTTGGTTAAGACTTGGACTCTTGATTTTGGCTCAGGTTATGATCTCACAGTTTTTGAGTTTGAGCCCTGCATCGGGCTCTGTGCTGACAGTGCAGAGTCAGCTTGGGATTCTCTCTCTCCCTCTCTGCCCCTCCCCAACTCGCTCACTCTCTCTCTCTCTCTCTCTCTCTCTCAAAATAAATAAAATTAAAGAAAAATCATGGATGGTGAAAGCTACGTGGGATTATTTTAAAAAGTTAGGGATGGATGGTTAGTTTAAGTGACTTTTCTTTTTAATAACAAGAATAATTGTCACATAGAAGACCTCACTATGCCACTGACAAAAAATCCTGGGACTGCATGGTTCCACAGTCTGATTATCTAGAGTTACACTGTCCAGTATGATATGCAGTACCCACATGTGGCAATTGAATACTTGAAATGTGCACTAGTTTGAGTCAGGAACTGAAATCTTAATTTTGTTGAGTTTAATTTACATTTAAATTTTAAAAACATGTGCAACTAAAGGCTATACTGTTGAATAACACTAAGAACATTTCCATAATCACAGAAAAATCTATTGACCAGAGCTGACCTAAAATTTTAAAAATTACATTTATTAATTATATTTATTAATTACATTAACAAATTTTACATTTATTTCTCTTTGCTGAGAAAATCTTCTCTTATTAATAAGCAGTACTAGCAAGATGGTTAGATATAAGCTCAAGATGCAAAAACCTGTTGCATTTCTATAAGCCAGAAACAGAGTTCTTAAAAATCATTTAAAATTTAAAGTTCTTTAGGAATAAACCCAAATCAAGATGTGCAAGACATTTGTGGAGAAAATAATAAAGCCTACTGAAAGATATTAATGAAGTCCTAAATAAATGGAGAGATACACCTTGTTTATTGATAGAAAGACTCATCATAATGATGTAAATTCTCCCCAACTTCATTTATATATTCAATACAGTTTCAGTCAAAATACTTAACAGAGGTTTTGTGGAGCTGCTACTTCTGAAATTTTTATGAGTGGTCAAATGGCCAAGAATAGCTCAGAAACACCTAAAGAACATTAACATGGAAGGATTTACTCAACAGATATGAAGATTATTATAAGCCTATATTAAGACAGTGTGGTGTTGTTGCAGGGTAATCAAATAGACTCATGCAACAAAATAAGGAGTTCAGACTATAATATACAGTATTTGGAAATCTGACATATCACAGAGAAGTCACTACAGATTATTCAGATAAGGATGGACTATTTCGTAAACAGTCCTGGGAAACTTAGTTATTCATCAGGAAACAAAGAAATTGGATAATGCATACAAATACATTCTAGATGAATTAATGGCTTGAATACAGAATAAACAAAAAATAAAAATAAATTTTAGAAGAAAATCTGCTATATCTGTGTAACATCAAGCTAGGAAAGGATATTTTAAGACAAAAAGGCACTAACCTAAAAGTTAAATTTGATTTCATTCAAATTAAGAGCTGCAGTTTATCACAAGATCAAAAAAGTGAGAAGACATAACCTATTTGTACCATGTATAGTTGATAAAGGATTATTAATTTGTATTTAAAGAATAAAAAGAAGCTAATAAGAAAAGGATAATACAAAAATGGACCAAAGATATTCTCTGGAATATCACAGAACAGGAAACATAGTAACAAACAAATGAAAGGATTCTAAACCTACTGGTAATTAAGGAAGCACAAATTAAAACTGTTTTAGATGGAATTGTAGTCCCTAAAATTCATATTCAAAGTCCAAACTCCCATTGTGGCTGTATTTGAAAATAGTGCCTTTTAAAAGGTAATTATGGTTAAAAGGAATCATAACAGAGGACCTAATCTGACTGGTGTCCTTATGAGAAGAGGAAGGCACATATACAGTAAAAATGGTCAAGTGAGGACACAGCGAGAAGGTAATAGTCATCTGCAAGCCAAAGAAAGAGGACTCAGGAGAAACCAAACCTACCAACACCTTTTTACTGCACTTCAAACTTGCACAACTGTGAAGACTGAAATTTCTGTTTTTTAAGCCACCCATCAGCGGTATTTTGTTAGGGCAACACTAGGAGACTAATACTAAGACCAAATGAGATTTTATACCAAGGAGATTGGCCATTCTAACCTATGAGATATAGAACAAAAGGACTTCCAATTGATTCCATAACTTGGGAAAACATTTTGTCATTTTCTTTAAAGTTGAATATATAATTCCCTATGACTTAGCAACTCTACTTTTACTTAACTATGGTTAAAATACGTCTTGCACATGTGTACCAGGAAACATAAAATAAATGTTCATGGAAGCAGTGTTCATAATATGTCCAAAACAACCCAAATATCATCAATAGAGTAATAAATAAGCACATTTTCTTACATTTACAATGAAATACGGTGGTGAAAATTAATGAACACTAATACAACACGCAAGGATGAACCTTAGAAACATAATGTTGAATGAAAAAAAGCAAGCACAGAAGACTATATAAACTGTGAAATCAATTTTATAAAAATCAAAAATAAGCAAAATCATATATATAGTAAAAAAAATACATAAAAATTAAGTGAATGTTGAACATAAAGCCAAAATCAGAGTTATTTCTCTGGTGAAAACTGGAAGGTGGGACAAGGGTAGAACAAAATGATTCAGCAGTTTGATTCCAGTTCTCAATTTTAGTGGTGTGTTTGCAGGAGTTTATTATGATACTTCATAACTTAATGTATTTGAATATTTTCTTTTGCATGTATTAATTATTATATAATAGCATTTTAAAAATTAAAATCCTCTATCAAAGATAACCCTTAGTCATTAATTATAGAAAAGGGAATCTACTTTGACACAACATACATATTTAGTAGTTAATCTTTTACAGTTGAAATCTTTCAGCTATGAAAGTTTTCCCTCTTCACATGAGGGCTTTATTTTCCATATAAAGACATCCTACTTTGGGATAATTTATTGTCATTAATTAAGTGATACTAGTCCTGTGGCTGCCTGGGAATGTTAAAAACAACTGATAACTACATCTCCTGCCTCAAGAGAATACAGAAAAAAAGATGGAGTGGGGGAGGTAATATCATACATTATTGATAAATACATATAAATACAAAAGCATTACAAAGCTATTTCCCCATTAGCAACTTAGATTTTATTAATAAGTATATCAGAATATCATATATCAATTAAAGAATAAAATAATTAAATATGAGTGGATTTCCTCTTATTTTGCAATGAGTTCCAAGGTGGTATTTTAGATGGTTACTTCCTCTTCATATCTGAGAGAGAGAGTACATGTGGTTTGGTGGAAGCTTCATTATGCTAAAATTTACATTTCTTTCTTTAATGAAATGACTTTTGTCTCTTGGAAATGCAGAAGATAGCAACAGCAGATTATAGAGAAATAGCCACTCATGCAGTACTGTGGCTATCCTACCTACCTGTGGAAAAATATAAATACCAATTTTAGAAGTTAATGATTCTGAAATTGCCCTTATCTTTGTCATTATAAAAATGCTCCAGAAATCATGTTTTGCAAATAATATGGCACAGAAGCTTATCAGGGGATATTCTATCCATAATTGAGTCATTTAATAATATATCTAATGTAATGGGATGATATGTAAATAATTAAAACTAAATAAATTCTCTACAAAGCTGTAGTAATCAAAACAGTATGGTACTGGCACAAAAATAGACCTAAAGATCAATAGAACAGAAGAAAGAGCCCAAAAATAAACCCACAATTGTTTGGTCCATTAATCTATGACAAAGGAGGCAAGAATATACAATGGGAAAAAAGTCTCTTCAGTAAACAATGCTGAGAACACTGAAGAGCTACATGCAAAAGAATAAAACTGGACCACTTTCTTATACCATACACAAAAATAAACTCAAAATGGATTACAGACCTAAATATGAGATCTGAAACCATAAAAATCCTAGAAGAGAGCATAGGCAGTAATTTCATTGACATCCGCAGCAGCAGCAGCACTTTTCTAGGTATGTTTCCTAAGGGAAGGGAACAAAAGCAAAAATAAACTGTTGGAACTACATCAAAATAAAAAGCTTTTGCATGGTGAAGGAAACCATCAACAAAACAAACAGGCAGTGTACTGAATGGGAGAAGATGGTTGCAAATTATATATCCAATAAGGGGTCAATATCCAAAATATATAAAGAACTTGTACAACCCAATACCAAAAAAAAAAAAAACAGTCCAATCAAAAATGGGCAGAGAACTAAATAGACATTTTTTTCCAAAGAAGACATACAGATGGCCAACAGACGTATGAAAAGATGCTCAACGTCATAATCATCAGGGAAATGTAAATCAAAACCACAATGAGTTGTCACCTTACACCTGTCAGAATAACTAAAATCAAAGACAAGAAATAACAAATGTTGGTGAGAGTATGTGGAAAAAAAGGAACCCTTGTTCAGTGTTGGTGGTAATATAAATTGGTACAGCTACTATGGAAAACAATATGGAGAAATACCATATGATCTAATAATTCCACTACTGGGTATTTACCTAAAAAAAAAAACAACAAAAAAACACACACTAATTTGAAAAGATATGCACCCTGTGTTTGTTGCAGCATTATTTACAATACCAAACTATGGAAGCAACTTAAGTATCCATCAACAGACAAATGAATAAGAAAGATGTGGTATACACACACACATGCGCACGCACACGCGCGTGCACACACACACACACACGTATATGCACAGGAATATTACACAATCATCAAAAAGGATAAGATCATCCCATTTGAGACAAAATGGATGAACCTAGATGGTAGTATTAAGTAAAATAAATCAGGTTGAGAAAGACAAATACCATATGATTTCACTCATATATGGAATCTAAAAAACAAAAACAAATGAATAAATAAGAAATAAAAAGAATCAAAACTACAAATACAAAGAACAAACTGACAGCTGCCAGAGGGAATGGGAGTAGGAGAATGGGCAAAATGCGTGAAGGGGAGTGGAGATATGGGCTGCCAGTTATAAAATGAGCCTAAGTCAGGAATAAAAAGCACAGCATGGGGAATATCGTCAATGATATTGTAGTAGTGTTATATGCTGACTGACGATAGCTACACTTGTGATGAGCATAGGTGAGAGATGTTGAATCATTATGTTGTACACCTAAAATGAATGTAACATTACGAATGTTACAACTATACAACAAATGTGTCAACTATACTCAAAAAAAAAAAATAAAACTAGATAAATTCTTCAGCTATATCAGTAGTGTGAGATCTAGACTTTCAACTAATGGATACTTCTGTCATAGATTTTCGCAATATGGGGTCTGTCTTGGTCTTATAATTATCCTTAGAATCATGGGGACTGATCCATTCTTGCAACAAATTTTATTGCTTACATTCAAAGTGTCAGTTACAGTGCTGGATCCTGAGAATACAGAAGTCGACACACAAGGAAATATAAGGATAAAACACATTTTCTAACACATTAACTTTTCTCATTCATTCATCCATAAGTCATTCAACATGGGTCTTATATTGAGTACTGAGTACAGACCAGGTGATATGGTAAACGCTGAATATAACTGCGAATGAGATGGATAGGCCCTGATTTTGATGTCACTACTGTCTTTTGTCTTGCCATACAATGAGATATCTTTATTAATTTTGCTTTAAGGTTTTATCTGAAATTGCTAATGAAAAATAAAGTGGTTAGTGCAGTTTTGACATGCATAGGTAAATTCCCATGCCCCATTTTCCTCCTTTTTAACTCCCTATGTACACTCACTTTTTGCCAAGACCAAAACTAAGTGTGCCCCAACAAGAACCTTCACACCATTGACTGCAGCTCTTCCTTACTTAGACTTGTTGTCATCATAGCCCTTAATTTTGATAAGCAACTAAAAGGTCATGAAGACAACCTAGAATATGATTTGTCTTAGGAGAAAGTAACAAAAAGATTAATCTGCTGCTCCACATGACTAACCTCCTAGGATTAAACCAGTCACCAAGATCACTATATGTACTAGGCAACAGTGAGCTAAAAATGGAAAAAAGCATCATACTGTTATTGTATTCATTTCCCTCCAAGGTACTCTCTGATAAACACCATAGGGAATTGCAAACAACTTCCTTGTATGTTATATATCCATCGTTTTCCAAATAGTCATGTCTTATCCAGCCATCAGCATACTTTGTCTGAGGTGGTTGAATGTGAGACTAAGTGTTCCTACCTGATTGGAAACCTTCTTGTCCTTAATTCATTGGCTATACTTGATTTTTTTTTTCCCCTTGGGTCAGACTTTCAGACTTCTATCAGAAACTGCTCCTTTGGGGAAACCAGGCCTTCCAGAAACTCAGGAAACTAAAATGGAGACAGCAAGAGAAAGGGACATTTATTTTTACTTAGAGATCTCAATTTTTTTAAATTTTAAGTAAATGTCCAATGTAGGGTTCCTAAGCAGTATAAACTTCTACGTTATAAGTTTATATCCAGTTTATAAGTTTGCTAACTCAGAAGTGAATATGACAAGGGTTTAGGTTGTATTTTGCCTTCAAGCCAAGCAAAAAGAAAGCCCCGTTATCCTTTGATCGTTACAACACAAAAGGCAAAAAAGGCAAGTTTTCTGTTTCTGTAAAATTTACTTCCTTTCTTCAGTCTTCATCTAGATCTTTAGTAAACTATTAATTTGATTAAATTATTCATAAACATAGGAACTTAGAGAAGTATATTTCACAGAGACCTTTAATGTATAATATTCACTGCACACATGCACCATGAGCTCCTCTTTTCAAGCACTGATGGATACATAAGAGTGTGAATGTCTCTGGGTAGCACAAGGATGTGTCTTTTCTTGGGATGGGGAGATGGGGAGAGAATAAATCTTTTGAATTCTAGTCAGTGATTTAGAAAAAGAGATATTAGGGTAAAAGGAAAGGCTGGCTACAAGTGAAGCAATAAAGTCCTAAAGCTGTGCTTCCAAAATAATAATAGCAGTTTTCTGAGTAGTTGAGGAAGCAATCTCCACAAATTATAGTCACACCTGTTACAGACCATCTGCTGATAAATTCCAAAGCATCATTAATGGAAAACAAATGGC